>NC_072041.1:9782938-9978523 GCF_027791375.1 Indicator indicator | reverse complement strand
TTCTTTGTCTCTGTGCGGCTTGTAAAGCAGCTTTTTTCCACCTGCTTAGACATGGCTGTAACTGGTGACAGGAAAGAGCTAGGCCAGAATTGCAAGCTCCATTTAGTCTCTCTCCACAAAATACACTAACTGGCAAAAGAAATTTGGTGCTAGGATGTTCCCTTGATGTGTTAGCCCCCATGCTTTTCTTTGTCTCTGTGCGGCTTGTAAAGCAGCTTTTTTCCACCTGCTTAGACATGGCTGTAACTGGTGACAGGAAAGAGCTAGGCCAGAATTGCAAGCTCCATTTTGTCTCTCTCCTCAAAATACACTAACTGGCAAAAGAAATTTGGTGCTAGGATGTTCCCTTGATGTGTTAGCTCCCATGCTTTTCTTTGTCTCTGTGCGGCTTGTAAAGCAGCTTTTTTCCACCTGCTTAGACATGGCTGTAACTGGGGACAGGAAAGAGCTAGGCCAGAATTGCAAGCTCCATTTAGTCTCTCTCCTCAAAATACACTAAATGGCAAAAGAAATTTGGTGCTAGGATGTTCCCTTGATGTGTTAGCCCCATGCTTTTCTTTGTCTCTGTGCGGCTTGTAAAGCAGCTTTTTTCCACCTGCTTAGACATGGCTGTAACTGGTGACAGGAAAGAGCTAGGCCAGAATTGCAAGCTCCATTTAGTCTCTCTCCTCAAAATACACTAACTGGCAAAAGAAATGTGGTGCTAGGATGTTCCCTTGATGTGTTAGCTCCCATGCTTTTCTTTGTCTCTGTGCGGCTTGTAAAGCAGCTTTTTTCCACCTGCTTAGACATGGCTGTAACTGGTGACAGGAAAGAGCTAGGCCAGAATTGCAAGCTCCATTTAGTCTCTCTCCTCAAAATACACTAATTGGCAAAAGAAATTTGGTGCTAGGATGTTCCCTTGATGTGTTAGCCCCCATGCTTTTCTTTGTCTCTGTGCGGCTTAAAAAGCAACTTTTTTCCACCTGCTTAGACATGGCTGTAACTGGTGACAGGAAAGAGCTAGGCCAGAATTGCAAGCTCCATTTAGTCTCTCTCCTCAAAATACACTAACTGGCAAAAGAAATTTGGTGCTAGGATGTTCCCTTGATGTGTTAGCCCCATGCTTTTCTTTGTCTCTGTGCGGCTTGTAAAGCAGCTTTTTTCCACCTGCTTAGACATGGCTGTAACTGGTGACAGGAAAGAGCTAGGCCAGAATTGCAAGCTCCATTTAGTCTCTCTCCTCAAAATACACTAATTGGCAAAAGAAATTTGGTGCTAGGATGTTCCCTTGATGTGTTAGCCCCCATGCTTTTCTTTGTCTCTGTGCGGCTTGTAAAGCAGCTTTTTTCCACCTGCTTAGACATGGCTGTAACTGGTGACAGGAAAGAGCTAGGCCAGAATTGCAAGCTCCATTTAGTCTCTCTCCTCAAAATACACTAATTGGCAAAAGAAATTTGGTGCTAGGATGTTCCCTTGATGTGTTAGCCCCCATGCTTTTCTTTGTCTCTGTGCGGCTTGTAAAGCAGCTTTTTTCCACCTGCTTAGACATGGCTGTAACTGGTGACAGGAAAGAGCTAGGCCAGAATTGCAAGCTCCATTTAGTCTCTCTCCTCAAAATACACTAAATGGCAAAAGAAATTTGGTGCTAGGATGTTCTCTTGATGTGTTAGCCCCCATGCTTTTCTTTGTCTCTGTGCGGCTTGTAAAGCAGCTTTTTTCCACCTGCTTAGACATGGCTGTAACTGGTGACAGGAAAGAGCTAGGCCAGAATTGCAAGCTCCATTTAGTCTCTCTCCTCAAAATACACCAAATGGCAAAAGAAATTTGGTGCTAGGAGGTTCCCTTGATGTGTAAACCCCAATGCTTTTCTTTGTCTCTGTGCGGCTTTTAAAGCAGCTTTTTTCCACCTGCTTAGACATGGCTGTAACTGGTGACAGGAAAGAGCTAGGCCAGAATTGCAAGCTCCATTTAGTCTCTCTCCTCAAAATACACTAACTGGCAAAAGAAATTTGGTGCTAGGAGGTTCCCTTGATGTGTAAACCCCCATGCTTTTCTTTGTCTCTGTGCGGCTTGTAAAGCAGCTTTTTTCCACCTGCTTAGACATGGCTGTAACTGGTGACAGGAAAGAGCTAGGCCAGAATTGCAAGCTCCATTTAGTCTCTCTCCTCAAAATACACTAACTGGCAAAAGAAATTTGGTGCTAGGAGGTTCCCTTGATGTGTAAACCCCAATGCTTTTCTTTGTCTCTGTGCGGCTTGTAAAGCAGCTTTTTTCCACCTGCTTAGACATGGCTGTAACTGGTGACAGGAAAGAGCTAGGCCAGAATTGCAAGCTCCATTTAGTCTCTCTCCTCAAAATACACTAAATGGCAAAAGAAATTTGGTGCTAGGAGGTTCCCTTGATGTGTTAGCCCCCCATGCTTTTCTTTGTCTCTGTGCGGCTTGTAAAGCAGCTTTTTTCCACCTGCTTAGACATGGCTGTAACTGGTGACAGGAAAGAGCTAGGCCAGAATTGCAAGCTCCATTTAGTCTCTCTCCTCAAAATACACTAAATGGCAAAAGAAATTTGGTGCTAGGATGTTCCCTTGATGTGTAAACCCCAATGCACCTACCTCTGCCACAGCTGGTGCCTCTGCTCCTCCAGCTCTTGCAGAAATACCACAGCTTTTGACACAGGAGCAGCTGCTGAGGCAGCAAGTGCTTGAGAAGGAAAAGCAGCTGTTAGAACTGTGGCAAAATCTCTCAGAGCTGGAGCAGGTTCAAGCACAGGTGAGTAGCACAGGTGGTGACACTTTTCTGGTGGGGTCTTAGGTTCTTTTGGACAGTTCTTGGCTGTCCTGGTAGCTGCCAGCCACCAGCTTTTGCTGCTGCTGCCCAGGAAACAGAGCTCTGTGAGGAGTGGAGCAATGCGAGTTCATTTGGTGTGCTTGGACAGTATTTGGTAACTTCAAAACTAAGAATTGCACTCAAAATTGAGGCAAAAAAAGGTGAATTTGTTGGGGTTTGTTCTGAGTTTCCCTCCAAAATGATACCTGCCTGTGATCCTCGTCTTCCAGCCCTTCTTGTGGCTCACAGCAAGCCAGGCTTTCTCAAATACCTGTTCTGTGACAGGACAAGGAGGCCTGGCTGCTGTAAATCAAATCCATTTCCTCATTAGGTCAGGCTATTTCGACGCCATCCTCTGAAGATGGCAGCTAAGCTGCAGGGTCTTGCCTTAGTAATTGAAAGTTTGCTATGCTGACAGCTGGAGGCAAACCCAAGCATCTTTGAAGGGTAAAAAGAGGGAAACTGTATCAGGTGCTGGGCAGCTGAGTTGCCTTGAGCAGGTGGAACATGTGAAGGGACACAGCTTGCAGTGCTGCTTTATAGCCCTGATTTTGCATTTGGTTTGAACTGGATCTTTTGTAAGGGGTCTCCATGACTGCAGTGCTGGTAATTAGCAGTGCAGGGCTCCTTAGCAGTGCAATGGCTGAACCTCACAGCTTTCAAGACACTTCTGTTCGTGGCTTTGGTTTCCAGACAGGATCTGAGCATCTCAGAGTAAGAGCTGTGCCAGGCAGCCCAGTGGTGGATTTGTCTGTCTTGCAGGCTGCAACTCTTGGTGTTCAGCAAGGATTATCTCCTGCAGCTCCAGCTCCAGCCCCTTCCAAGCAGCACACGTCTGCCACAGCTCATCTGACAGCTAAAGCCCCTGCTCAGCCTGCTGTGCAAGCTGAAGAGAACCATGGCCAAGGGCTCCACACCGTGGTATCGAAACGGTCAGCAGGGATTCCACACTTCATCGGATGGTCCAACATTATTCTTGTGCTACAGATCAACCTGAGAGGAAAGAATTTCCATGCGACCATAGAACTACCTTGGCATGGTGACAGGAGTGGCAGGGTGCTGATGGTGCTGATGTTGGCAGGGGAGCAAGGGGACGTGGCGTTCTCCACCCTCAAGTTGGGCATCTCCATCCTCAACAGGGGCAACGCTGAGGTGTAGCAGGTGGCCCCATGGCCATGTGTATCACCATGTCCCCATGGCCAGGTGCCCCATGGCCATGTATCCCTGTAGCTCCACGTCCAGGTGTCCCCAAGTCCAGGTGTCTACATGTCCCCACATCCCCACACATGTCCCTATTTCTCCCCCAGAAAATGTTGGATTACCTGAAGGAGAAGCGAGAGGCTGGCTTCTTCCAGAGCATCCAGACCCTGATGCAGAGCTGCAGGTGACATCTTGGGATCCCACCCTGTGTTTGGAGGTCCCCACATGGGTTTTGGGATCCCACCATAGTCACTGGGATCCTACCATGGGCATTGGGGTCCCACCATAGGCTTTAGGGTTTTGGGTTCTTTATAAGGATTTGGGGGGGGGGGGAGGGGGAGGTGTGTGCTAATTAGGGGCTGGGGGTAATTAAAGCTGGGGGATTAAGGAGCATTTAATTAGTGGTTAATTAATGTTCCCCCCAGTGTCCTGGATCTCAACGCCTTCGAGAGGTAGAACAAAGCAGAGGGCCTGGGGATGGTGACAGTAGAAGGCACCAGTGAGTGAGTGGGGACCCTGCAGGAGCTACAAGGCTAGGGGGTATTATGATAGGACCTATAGGCTCTGTAGAGGCTCTACAAGCTCTATAGGGACTCTAGCACCCTGTAGAAATTCTGTAGGGGCTCTGTAGGGGTCTAGTGGTGCTCTATAAGCTCTATAGAGTCCATAGGGGCCTTTTAGGGCTCTGAAGGGGCTCTATAAGCTCTATGAGCTCTGTAGAGGCTCTATAGGCTCCATGGGCTCTACAGGGTCCATAGGGCTCTATAGAGCCCACTGGAGTGGGAGCCTCCTGCTTGTCCTATCCCCTTCTTGTCCCCAACCACCCTGCCCCTGCTGACTGCCACCACCCCCAGCTGGCTGCCACCACCCCCTGTTAACCCCACTGCCACCCATCGGGGTCACCCATAGGTGTCTCCTCTGCCACCCCCTGGTGTCACCCAGTGTCACCCTGGGGTGTCCCTGTGCCATCTTGGTCCACCACTGTCACCTTTGGCTGTTCTCCTGCCAGCCTTGGGTATCCCCACTGTGTCCCTGTCCCCACAGCAGAAGGTGATGTCTGATGAGGAGTTCACCCAGGACCTCTCCCAGATGCTGCAGCTCCTCTGTGGGGGACACAGCAATGGTGAGGTGACACCAGGGGACATCAAGGGGGGACATGGGGTGGAGGACACTTAGCCCTGGGGACAAAGTTATGGGGCTCAAGGGGTGGGGAAGGGGCTTCTGATGGGTCCCTATGTCTATGTCCCCATGCTGCTGGTGGTCCCCATCTCCATGTCCCCACGCTGCTGGTGGGTCCCCATGATGTCCCCTCAAGGCTGATGGTGCCCATCTGGTGGTGGCAGGAGCCCATCAGTGACTTTTACTGGTACAACTCGGGACAGGAAGTCATCAACAAGCAGGGCAAAGGCAACTTCTCCAAGGCCGTGGCCAAGCAGGTCTTCAACAGCCTCAGTGAGTACATCCAGGTAAGACCCACAAGGGACCTCCCCAAGCATCTCGCTAGAAGGTCCTCTGGGTCTCCAGAAGCCTTGGTGTCCTGGAGATCCTGGTGTCCCTTGGAGGTCCTCCAAGGATACTGAGGTTCCAGAGGTCCCAATGTCCCTAGGAGGTCCTTAAGGACCCCCCTGTCTAAAGGATCCTGATGGTCCCCAAGAACCCCTGGGGGCCCAGGGGTTCTTGATGTCCCTAGAAGGTCCCCAAGGACCTTGAGGTTCCAGAGGTCCCAATTTCCCTTGGTCCTCAAGGCCCTCAATATCTAGGACCTGCTGATGTCCTTTGAGGTCCCCAGACCTCCACCATCCCAGAGCTTCCTATATCCCCAGTTTCTTGTTGGTCTCAGGACCTCCCTGGTGGTCCCAAGGGCCCCCAGGGTGGTCTCTGGAAGTCCCTGGTGCCATCTCCTGCCACCCCTGGGGTCCCTGCATGGACAACCAGCAGAGCCTGGCCCACAGCTGCCTCTGGGATGCTGTCATTGGTTTCCTCCACATGATGAAGCCACATCTTCACCCACATGGTGAAGTTGACCCAGGTGGGTACTGGGAGGTCCAACTGGGAGCAGTGGGAGACCCCCCCAGACCTCACCACCCAACGTTCTCCTTGCTGTCCCCATGGTGGCTGTGTGGAGGCTTGGGGTGTGGTGGGTAGGCCAAAGAGTCCCAGGACAGACCCAGAACATGTCCCAGTAGCTCAGGCCTCAGGACCCCTCTTCCTCCTCCCTCTGGGGGATTGTTCAGCTCCAGACAGACAGTAGGGCTGGGAGTCTGTAAGTCTGGTGGCCTGCACATGGCCCAGACCTGCCTGGACGTACCCTGGGGTCTAGGAAAACCAAGTGCAGGTGTTGTAGGGGGGGTCTGACCTGGTGCTACACCTATGGCCTGTCTGTGTGTCTGGCCATGTCTGGCCAAGCTCCATTCCATAGCTAAGGGATCGTGTTTCTGTCTTCCAGTCTTTCCCACCATTGCTCATCAATTGTCCTCGGACATTATTGCTAGAGCCGAGATGGGAAACAAGTTGCCTCGGTCTGCCTTGTGGCAGCAGTAGCTCCCTCCATGACCCCCAACCCATTCTGTTAACCATGAGAACTTTTCAAGGTGCTGGAGACAGCCTGAGAGCCCTCAAGAAGCCTTGGTGGGATCTCACAACACCCTTGAGAGACTCCACAGCACCTTGGTGGGAGCCCCACATCAACTTGCCGGACACCACCAACACCCTGGTGACCTCGGATGGACCTTTTCACTCCCAACTGCCACCTACGCCACCTCAAGCATCATGAAACCCCCTTAGATCCTTCAACCCAAGCTTGGGTTGCAAGTTTTGGGGGTCCACCACCCACCTCCAGTCTTGTGGAGAGGTTCTGGAGGTGGTTATGGGGTGGGCATGGCATAGAGTGGAGGTCTCATGGTGTCCCCACCTCAGGACTCCAGACAGATTGGGTTGCTGAAAGAGCTCCTGGACCTGCAGAAGGAAATGGTGGTGATGCTGTCACTGCTGGAGGCTGAGGTCCTCTCCTGTGTCCACCCCAACCTGAGGTGGCCAAGAGGCCTTCTGAATGCCCCAACAAGGTCCCCTCAACATCATCCATGGTGCCACTACCACCCAAGGATGTCCTGATGCCATCCAGGATGTCCTGATGCCACCCAAAGTCCTTGGATCACCACAGAGTGGTCACCCCAAGACAAGGTCTCCTTGGCATCCATGGTGGCCCTTGACCACTTTAAGTGTCCTTTGACCATCCAAAGTGTCACTTCACCCCTTGAGGTGTTGCTTGCCCCCTCCGCCCCAAGGTGTCCCTTGCCCAGCCAAGGTACCCCTTTCCCACCTTACCCTGCAGCAGGCAGTGTGGTGATCAGCATGATTGCTCCACAGAAGGGGCATGCTGATGGAGTCCTCCAGCAACCTCCCCATGACCCTCAAGTTCTCCGACGGTGTTCCTCAAGCTGAGGGACACTGTGGCCTCCTCCAGAAGGGACCGCCTGAGCTCTCTAGGAGAGCCTGCCAGCCAGCAGAGGGTCTACGTTCACCCCCTCCCCACTGCCATGGGAGGGAGAAGGTTGCCCCCACCATCACTATCCAAAGGGAAGCCCCCTCTGTGGATCTGCCAGCAGCAGCCGCCTCAGCCCCAGGGAGCCCCCCTACCCTGGAACGGACCAGCCCCAGAGCCAGGGTAGACACAGGAAGCAGCCAGCTAGCATAGCCTAGCAACTAGCTTCCCTACAAAAGACACAGTGTATCTTCCATGTGTGCAGCACCCACTAACATTCAGTTCAAAGCCAGCGCATAGTCCAAGCCTCTACTCCAATTGCCTCTGACACATTGTAACATCTTCTGTACATAGTTAAAGCTGCGACCATCTTGTCAAGTCGCCATCTGGTGGACAAGTGGCAGAATTGCAACTTCATTCTTTTAATCAAAATTACTTTTATAAATATTCTAATTGGGTTCAAATTGTACATACTAAACCAGTAATGGGGTATATTTCACAATCATGCACTAGAATCTGTATATAAAATAGTGGTTCATCAGTTATTAATATTTTAATAAAGAAAAATTAATTTTCATAATTCAATTTCATAATTCATAAATTAATAACCTCTTCACCACATTAATGCTAACCAAGCTGTAGGAACAGTCCCCCACAGCCAGCACCTGAGGATCTTCCTGAGGCAGGCTGAGAGCATCCTCTTTGGGCTTGGCCATCAGCCACTTTTTACCCAGGCAAGTGTCCACCCACCCAGACCAGGTGCAGCCAGGTTCTCCAGAGGATGCTGCGGGAGGCAGTGCCAAAGGCTTTGCTAAACCCCAGGGAAACAACAGCCACAGCCTGGTCTCCATCCACTCACCCTGTTGGGGAAGGAGATCAGGTTTTTCAAGCAGGACATGCTGTGCTGAAGAGGTTATTAATTTATGAATTATGAAATATGAATTATAAAAACTTAATTTTTATTAATTATTACAAATATTAATAACCAATTGTTCACTATTTTATATATAGATTCTAGTGCACAGTTGTGAAAACATATCCCATAACTAGCTTAGTATGTACAATTTGACCCAATTAGAATATTTACAGAATTAATTTCTAACTAAGGGAATGAAGGGTGTGGTTCTGGTGCTTGTTCACCAGATGGCGACTCAACAAGACACTTGGCAGCTTTAACTATATACAGAGAAAGATTTACAATGGTATCAAAGGCAATTCAAGCTGGAATATCATGTGGCTAGGCACAGCTGCTTTGAACTGAAAGTTAGTGAGTGTTGCACATGTGAAAAGATACACTGTGTCTTTGTAGCGAAGCAAGTTGCTGGATTGCACTGGCTGCTCGCTGCTTACCGTCTGCCCAGGGCTGGTCCGGGGCTGGTCTGTTCCGGGCGGGGGAAAGCTCCTGGGGATGAGGTTGTGGCTGAGATGCTGGTGGGCCGGGAGGGTGGGGCTTCCCTCTGGATGGTGTCGGTGGCTTTCCTTCTCCTCCTGCTTCTGCAGGAGGGGTGAGACTTTCCGACAATCAGCAACTTCTCTTAGTAGGGAGGTCCCACGGTGTAACTGTGGTGGCCGGGGGCTGGCAGGGCCGGGGTCGGCCTAGCATGGCTGGTCCTGGGTGACTGGTCCTGTGAGGTGGGGCTGGGTCCTTCAGGGTCGGCTCTCGCAGGGTCAGCCAGCATGGTGGGGCAGGGTGACAGTTCCCAGTAGGCAGGGTCGGGTGTCTCCAATCCTGACGGCAACAGGCTTCAGGGAAGGTGTGCAGCTACGTGGAGCAGTGATTCCCCTTATTTGGCTGGAATCAGTGACTGCTTCTCTGTTTAAGGTTATGATGCAGTCCTTTGCTTGAACTCCAAAGAGACGACAGAACTCTCTCTCTCTCTGAAAATCCCGACTTTATATTACCCTGATGGCACAGGACTGTGGAGCAGCAAAGTGGGCGGCTCTGCTTGTCTCCCACAAACAGCGGAGTCATGCAGGGTGACTGAGCATGATTCCTGCCCATACGAGCCAGCACACACGAAGTCATGGCTGCTTGGTCTGCTGCCTACAGCTGTAGCAGATATTGGACTGCTGGGCTTGGGCTAGTCCGTCCCCCGCTGGCCTAAAGGCTTACCCTGGGGAGTCCAGTCCTCTTTAAGACACATCAGAGTCTTATTCTGATCTGGTGCGACTGGGACTGGTGGGACACTGTAGCCTTCTGTAGCTTCCAGCAAAGGGATCTCCTTTGCAAGTTTCTGGGGTGAACTAAGGCACAGCGGCCTTCCCAGGGTGCTGGCTTCTTCTCCATGTTGCAGAGGCTGCTAGTATGCATGCATGTGGTATTGAGAAGACTTACAGGCAATAGCTGCGAGCTTACAAGGCTCAAGCAAAGCAAGAGTATGCAAAGCTCTGGATAACAATAGGAAAGAGCAACTTGCTTACAAGTGGGGTAATACTTACAAATTTCTCGAAGCTGAAATTGGGCAATGGGAATTCTTGTCAACAACCTGCTTTAGCCTATAGAAAGCATGAAGCTAGAATTATGCCCTTAAATGGAAGAAGCATGAGCATGCCATGCGATGGGTGCATGTAGTTGTTTACTCCATACAAGGCAGGTTGGCACCTGGGCCTTTGTCCCCCTTCCGGAAAAGGAGAGTGGAAGGGGGAGAACTTGTCCAAACATGTTGGGACAAGTTTTCCAGTATTTGGGAGGCATAATTCTGTGCATATGGTGCCTTTACCACACCTTCCCATTATGAACCCCTGCTGACTGGGCCTGATCCACTGGTTGCCGCTGATGTGCTGCATCCTGTGCAGGGCAGCCAGATGCTCAGTGGTGCCTGAGCTGTGCTGCACTGGCACTCCAGCAGAATCAGGTCATGCTTAGGAACACTTGACTCAAAATAACCTCCAGGAGCTGCCAGCTCTTTCTGGTGAGGCACTACAATGTTGATCCAATGACATCTTCAGGCTGTCTTAGATGTGACTGAACCACCAACCCAGCCAGCTGCTGAAGGGGAAGCTGCTGAGCAGAAGGAAGATGTTCCAGACCTCGCTGACTTATAAGTGAAAGGACTTAGGCAGTGCCCAGCGCATCGTGAGCCTCAGAGCAATGAGAGTGAGGGCAGGGGGAGATCTCCATGGCTGATCCAAGGCAGCTGAGGGCTTGCTGAAGATCAAGCCTCACATTGTAACCAAGGGGAGCTGCAGCTGTTGGTGTCAGCCTTGGAGAATTTGAGGGAGCAAAAAGAGGGGAAACTGACCTGGGGAAAGTCTAGGAGCTGCAGGGTGTTCCTGGCTCAGCCAGGCTGTGGTGTCCGCTGCAGTCAGGGCTTCTCCTTGCTCACTGCTGGGCTCACCACCTTTGTGGGAGCTGGCAAAGCTGAGCCAGAGGCAGAGTCCCTGCTGTGTGTACTGTTGGCTGATCAAGCTGCAGGCATGAACCACAGCCCTGGGGTTTCCTCAGCACTGCTTCCTGTGAGCCCTTGCTTGTGGTGTGGATGTTTCAGCTGATAGTGCTACGAACACCAGGGAGAATTTAGCTCTGCAGTGTGCGCCAGCCCCCATGAGATACAAGCCTTGCCTAAACTGCTGCGGGCAGGGGCAGCAGTTTGCTGAGGAACTACTTCCCTCTTTCTTTTCTGAGAAAAGTGAAAATTTGGTTTGGTTCTTTCTGTTGTCTCACAGCAGTGTTAGCAATGCACTGGGCCACTGGCATCCAGTGTGGCTGTGTGGGGTGAGACTGGCACTGGCTAAGGGAAAAGCCAAGCACTGAGACTGGCATCAGTGACAGATCCGCAGAAAAAGATCTGTGGGCACAGCAGTGACAGAGCAATAGCACAGCAGTGGCACAGCACTGATGCAGCAGTGGCACAGCAGTGGCATGGCACTGGCACAGCAAAGGCACAGCAAAGGAAAAGCACTGTTACAGCAGTGGCACAGAAGTGGCACAGCAATGGGAAAGCACCGGCAGATCACTGACACAGGAGTGGCACAGCACTGGCAGAGCACTCAATATCGATGACCCTGGCCAATTCCCATGACCACCTCCCAGGAGCTGAGTTCTGACTCAGAGCTGAAGCCCCTTCTCATGCTTCCCTTGGCCAAACAGGAATTATCTGTCAAGATTGAATTTCAGCTGAAGAGCTCAATGTTTTGCTTTGTGTCTATTCGTCTCAAAAAGTGACCAGTTTCAAGATAGATATTAATGGCTCCTGACAGGAAAGTGCTATCCCAGAATTCCAAGCATCATTTTGACTCACTCCTGAAAAGAGATGAAAAGGAAAAAGAAATTTGGAGCTAGGCTGTTCCCTTTAGATTTTACACCCCAATGTTTTGCTTTGTGTCCATTCATCTCAGAAAGCGACTAGTTTCAAGATACATATTGATGGCTCCATATCCTCACAGGAAAAGGATAGCCCAGATTACAAGCATAATTTTGTCTCTCTCCTGAAAATAGACCAAAAGGAAAAAGAAATCTGGAGCTAAGCTGTTACCTTTAGATTTTACACCCGCAATGTTTTGCTTTTTCTCTATTCATCTCAGAAAGTGACCTGTTTCAGGATAGTTTTTAATGGCTGCATCTCCTGACAGGAAAGTGCTATCCCAGAATGACAAGCATCATTTTAACTCTCTCCTGAAAATAGACCAAAAAAGGAAATTTGGGACTAGGCTGTTCCCTTTAGATTTTACCCCTCCAATATTTTGCTTTGTATGTATTCTTCTGAGCTCGGGCAAAGAGAGAGTGAGAGCTTGGTAGCAAAGGGAGAGTGACTTGTTTACAACTTGGGATGATACTTGTAAGTTTCTTGAGGCTAGATTTGGCCAATGGGCACTCTTGTCAACGCAGCTTTAGCCTCTAGAAAAACGCGAAGCTCCCTTGCTTGGAAGTCGTTCGACCATCCTGTGCAATTGGTGCATGTAGTTGTTTACCCCTTAGAAGCAGGTTGGGATTGTTTATGCCATCTGGCTGGTACCTGGGCCCTTGTCCCTCTCAGCTCTAGGCTGAGTACCCACTCTGAAAAGGAGGGTTGAAGGGGGGATGTGTCCACATATATTGGGACAAGTTTTACAGTTTTTGTGGCATAATTCTGGGCATATGGTGCCTTCACCACAGAGGATAAGCCTTAACCCAGTTGTTGGGGAAGGGACTAGCCCAAATTTTGGCAGTCCAAATGTCTGCTACAGCCATAGGCAGCAGACAACGAGCCACAGAGTCTTTGTGCTAGATCGGAAAGCAGGAACAGCGCCTGGATGCATCCCATGTGTTCCCGCTCTGTCAAGGGAGCCACTTCACTGCTCCGTAGCCCTGTAAACCCCAGGGCAACTCAAAGCTGGGACTACCTGCAAGAGTCCCACCAGCTCACTTTGAACCAAGGGGATGCTGCCACCACTTCACACAGCCACGCCCCCTCCCCCCCCCCCAGCGTGGGCTGAGTCCAGAAGAGCCTGTCACTGCAAGAGCCAACCCCTCTGCCCACAGGAGCCAGTCCCTGGCAGCCGCTCTGCGATACCCCCTCTGCTCTCAAGCCACAGCTCCAGGAGGACCCGCCGATCCCAAAGGGCTCCACCTGCCGCAGTGCAGGATCAGAGATGTCCGAGCCTGCTTACAGGGAATTGTCACTTCACCCCGCCAGGTCAACCCCGCCAGAGCCCCCCCCTAGGGCGCCAGCACCAACCCTGCAAGCCTGAGCCTCCATCAGGGACCAACCCCCAGCAGCTGTAGCCGTGCCTTGGGACCACCCGAACCCTGCTAAGGCTAGCCTATGTCTCACCCCCCCTGCCTCTGCAGGAGGGAGAATGAAAGCCACCATCTCGATGCAGAGGGAAGCCCTCCTGTGGACCCTGTAGCAGCCGCAGCCTCAGCCCTGGGAGCCCCCCATTCCCTCCAGAACGGACCAGCCCCAGAGCCAGCCCTGGTGCAGCCAGGCAGGCAGCAGCCAGTGTGGGTACCTAAGCAGCATAACTAGCTACAAGCAAAAGACACAGTGTATCTTTCATGTGTGCAGCACCAGCTAACATTCAGTTTAAAGCACCTGCACCTAGTTTTGTGTAACATTTTTAGCTAAAGCCTCTGACACGCTGTAACACTCTTTGTATATAGTTAAAGCAGCTGCCAAGCATCTTGTTTCGCCATCTGGTGGACAAGAGGTGGAATTGCAAGTTCCTTTAATCAATTCTGTAAATATTCTAATTGGGTTCAAATTGTAAATATAAAACCAGTTATGGGCTATATCTCACAGTCATGCACTAGAATCTGTATATAAAATAGTGATTAATTGATTATTAATAATTTTAATTATTAATTTAAAAATAATTTTCATATTTTAATTTTCATAAATCATAAATTAATAACCTCTCCATCACACTCAGCACCAAGCTGTGTGAAGCAGCAGACACGCTGGAGGGAAGGGATCTATCCACAGGAACCTTGATAAGCTGGAGAGGTGAGCCCAAGCCAACCTCATGAAGTTCAACAAGACCAAGTGCAGGGTCCTGCATCTGGGTTGGGGCAATCCCAACCACCAATATAGGCTGGGCATTAACTGGCTTGAGAGCAGCCCTGGGGGTGCTGGTGGATGATATCAACATGAACCAGCAGTGTGCACTTGCAGCCCAGAGAGCCAACCAGAGCCTGGGCTGCATGAAGAGAAAGATAGGCAGCAGGTTGAGGGAGGTGATTCTTCCCCTCCACTCTGGTGAAACCCCCACCTGGAGTACTGTGTCCAGTTCTGGAAGTCCTATTACAAGAAGAATCTAGAGGTGCTGGAGTGTGTCCAGAGAAGGACCATGAGGATGAGCAGAGGGCTAGAGCACCTCTCCTGTGAAGACAGACTAAGAGAGTTGGAGTTGTTCAGTTTGGAGAAGAGAAGGCTCCGAGGAAACCTTATTGTGGCCTTCCAGTATCTGAAGGGGGCTACAAGAAAGATGGGGAGGGGCTTTTTAGGGTGTCAGGTAGTGATAGGACTGAGGGGAATGAAGCAAAATTAGAAATCGATAGATTCAGATTGAATGTCAGGAAGAAGTTCTTCCCCATGAGGGTGGTGAGACACTGAAACAGGTTGTCCAGGGAGGTAGTGGAAGCCTCATGCCTGGAGGTTTTTAAGGCCAGGCTAGATGTGGCTGTGAGCAACCTGCTGTAGTGTGAGGTGTGGGGTCGGAACTGGATGATTGTTGCAGGGTGTTCCCCCTTCCCTCATTATCTATCTGCAGAAGTCTGAATAGGGGAGACAAAGATGTGAAATGGTCTTCCCCTGCCCTGAGCACAGTAATAACCACCTATTGTCTCTGCCAGGCAAAGGCCTCCACAGGTATTTACCGATGGGAGAAGTCCACTGGGATTTGGAAATGTAATAAGGGGGTGTACTTCACATTTTGGCCTGAACAACTGTCTAGGAATATATTAAATAGGGTAAGCAGGGAGCAGTCAGGAGTCTCTTTTTTTTTTTCCTGCTTGTACTTGCCCGTTTTTCTGGGAGCCCGCTCATTTTCGGCTCTGCCATTTTGGGTGCTCATTTTTGGACTCTACTCGCCTTGCCCTGGATTTGTGGCTACCCTGGAGGATAGCTCCTCCCCAGACCCACCTTCCTGCCGTGATCCCATCTGCCTGAGACCAATCCTGCCTGGGAGCTATCCTGGCATGATCCTACCTGCCTGGGACTGATCCTATGGCTTTTCCTTGCACTGCATGAGTTTTCCTCATGGCAGCTATGTCTACGGACACTTTTGATTTCTGGCAGGTCCCCCCATTTTGGATTTGACCACATCACCCACAGAACAGGATTACAAAACCAGCAGTTTTTGGAGCCTGTCAGCAAGAGAGGGAGAGCTAGGGACCGTTTAAAAATTCCTACTCCAAACTCATGAATAAAACCTGGCATCCCATAGTTCCCTCGTAGTTTCTTGGCTGGCCTTTGGTTTATAAGCGGGGTGAAGCTATTTGTGGCTTATCCTTTCCATTATCTGAATTTTCCAAGTTGTACTAAAATTGCCATAAACATCCTGGAAGAATTCATGACTGAATAGAACCTGTAAATAATTTTTTATCAGTTTTGTGCATAGTTTTGGGGTGGGGTTTTCAGGAAAATAAAAATAACAATATTTTTATAATTCCCGCCTTGTTAATTTAACCCTAATTAACATCATAATGGCGCAACTTGGCAAGGCAAATTCTTCCATAAAAAAGGATGCATAATTATGGAAGTTGATTTGGCTTGGGCACATGAAAATTGTAAAAACCCAGAGCAGATTACAGTGAGATTAGCTGAAAATGCTGAGGATTTGCTCTGCAATTCAACAGCTGAGCACTATGCTGAGGTTCTCAGTTCTCTGGTTGTCCAGGCACAGGACCAATTTGCAATTAATGAAAATAAAATTCATATTTTGGACAAGGAGCTATAGGACAAAAAGGCTCGAAATTAAAATCTGTGGGTAAGTATGGCTATGCAAATTAAAGGTTTTATAGAAGCCTTAGAAGCACAGGCAAAAGCAAGAGACATGCTAGGACTACCCCGACAAACGACCAGCTGGCGACCCCTGTCCCTGCACACGAGCTTAGTGATTCGGAGCTGCGGGAACAGGAAGTTTTTTATGTCAGATAATTCTGGGGAAGAGGACCCTAGTGAATCAGACTCTGTTGCTGTTACCAAGGATCCCATAGTGTCTGCCCCCGCACCACAGAAATCTAGGAATAAGCCACGCAAAAAGTCCAAGTCCCAACCAGAAAGGAACACCCTGCCCTGCCACCATGGCAAGCGGGGGGGAAGGGTTCTGAGGAGGAGGATGTTATGGGACACAAAAGTGTGCACCCAGTGACCAAAACACAAATCGCAGCAGCAAGCGCAGTGCCGTGACTACCACACGGAGATACACCAGCGTACAACTTGCTGACTTTCTGAACCAGTATGCAAGGGAGCCAGATGAATCCATGACAGATTACATCTATCGGGTTGTCCCGTACTGGTGGGCATAAAATTTTTCTAGATTCAGAAGTAGCGGATGAGAATTGGAGCGATGACATTTTCTTAACGTGAGAGCCAGAAGGTTCATGCAGCCTGACCATGTGGCTAGCATACTGGGCTAGCGGATTTTGTCTGGATTACAGAGGGGAACCACTTGAATTGGAAGTTACCAGTTCCTCCGAACTGACTCGGGTGCTCTGGAGGCTTTCCTGTGTGCAGGCAATTTATGATAAGGGGAAATACAACTTCCTGCTAAGCGCACCAGTGGACCCTGATCGGCTACATCCTCTGATGCGCTGTCTGCCCCCCAGTCTGCAGGGGCGTGCCTCAGAAAGGATGGAAGTAATTGAGAAAGCGATAGAGAAAAATCAAAAATCAAAAGATGCCCCGGAACACGTCATGACAGGGACTGGGATTTTGTTGGATTTGTCTGCTCACGGCCACAAATTTGGCTTTGGTGATCACAGAAGCAAACACTCTGGGTTTGAGAGAAAACAGAGTGGTCCCTGGAAAAGCAAAGCTGAGAGAGTGTCGCGGAAATAGCGGGCATTTCAGGTTGTGAAGCTGTCCCCTCCTGCTGTTAGCCCCCCTGGCAACATGCGTTGCTCGGGACAAAACTGGGGAAGGGACATAGGCGAGCACAGGGGCGTCTGGCATTCAGCCCACAGTTCTTTTTCACCCCCAGAAGGCTGGTATAAGCAGGCGATGGCCCTGGGTGTGCCTGAGGTAACTCTGAAGTCTGTATCTGAACAGCGAATTAAGATCGTAGTACTGTCATTAAGGAGCAAAAGCGGTTTTCGGTTTTTGGGTCAGGAGCCGCAGCCCACCCCGCAGAGGCTTCTCCTGCTTCTCCTGAGGGAAAAATTAACCCTTTTACTCTCAGCGAGCAGGAGACAAAAAATTAGAAGAGGTGGTGAAGGCAGCAGGCCGGCCTCACCACTTCATTAGGGTGTGCCAGTGGTCTGACAAAGGGGAAACTTACATTTTAATTCCAACTGGACCAAATAGGACAGCTTTGAAATTCCTAGTTGACAAGGGTTCACAGATCAGTGTCCTAAACACTGAACTGGCAATAAGCCTGGGAATCCAGCCATCCCACAGAAATATTTAAATATTGGGTGTTACCAGAGCACCTAATTTCTGCTGTTTAGCAAAGACAAGGGTGTGGCTTCTGGGAGATAAATGAAGCACCTTGGTGGAAGTAGCCCTTAGCCCTTATCCAGGAAATATACTGGGCTTTGATGTGCCGGCTGGCAAAAGGTGGCATCTTCCTAACAGGTGTCTCTGGAGCTTCGGATTCTATGGGGTGGAGTCAAAGAGGGTGAGAACAGCCCATGTAAACACCCTACAGATGGCTCCAGCATTACCCCAAGCAGGCATTACTTGTGTGCCTCAATATCCCCTACCTGCAGCAGCCAAGTGAAGTGATTGCTGATCTGGAGAGGAGGCAGGTTATCTATAAGACTCACTCTCTATACAATTTCCCAGTCTGGCCAGTTAAAAAGGCAGATGGGGGGTGGAGACTCACTATAGATTATAGGAAATTAAACGCCAACACTCCTCCTCTCGCAGCTGCAGTGCCTAGCCTGACATTAGTGGTCACAGCCATACAGGCCGCATCCCACTTGTGGATGGCTGCCCTGGATGTGTATGATAAGATTTTCATGATCCCACTAAGGGAGGAAGACAAATCCCAGTTTGCTTTTACATGGCAAGGAGTCCAATTTTCCTTCCATTGTCTCCCACAGGGGTATAAGCATGAACCTACTATTGACCACAACACACTGGCTGCACTTCTGGACACCATCAAGGTCCCAGAAGGGGTTGCCATCTACCAGTACATAGATGACATATTAGTGGGGGAAAAGAACAAAGACCAGGTGGGCTCAGTAGCTGGAGGCATCTGGGAACTGCTAACCCAGAATGGGTTAGATATTCCCCCGCCAAGTGCCAAGGCCCAGGACAGGAAATCAAATTCCTTGGTGCCTGGTGGGTAGCTGGTGCAGTTGCAGTGCCAGCTGATGCACTGGAAGAAATTGAGAAGGGCCAAACCCTGGGTAGCAAAAAGGAGCTGCAAAAGCTACTAGGAACCCTACAATATCCTTGGGTACTGGAGGAAGCCTATTCCTGGCTTCTCAGTGATTGCTAGGCCACTGTATGACCTAATTAAGAAGCATAGGGCCTGGCAGTAGACCCCACAACACACTGAGAGCCTTAAGATCTTGAAGGATGAACTAAAGGCCTATCAGAAATTGGGCCCACTACATCCAAAGGATCCCCTAAAGGCAGAATGGGGCTTCTCTGAACATGCTTCCTATTGTGGCATTTCTCAGAAGGGACCTACAGGCCCCAACAGAGCCCTCTTGTTTTCGTCCACAGCTTTCAAGGATGCTGAAGAGAGGTACTCAGAATGGGAAAAGGGGCTTCTCTTCCTTACAAGGGCTGTTAAAGAAACAGAGAAGCTTTGCACCACCCAAGAAATTGTGGTGCAAGGCCCTTTCCCTCTCCTCAAGGCAATCCTGAAGGCAACCCCTCCTCCCGAGGGGGTGGCTCAGAAAGCCACTGTGAGGAAGTGGTACAACTTAGAGTGAATTGCTCAGCTTATGCCTCTAAAGGAGGGCCTCACCAAAGTGTCCAAGCTCAAGCAGCCAGTAAATCCAGATGGTACAGCCATACAAGCCATCTCCAATAGATGTAGCCCCAGAGGTGACCATGGACTCCTACACTGAAGGAGTGTGGTTCACTGATGCCTCTTCCCACAGAGTGGGATCACAATGGCGCTACAAGGCAGCAGCCCTGGAGATCAGGACAGGCAGAACTGGGGCAGGCTTTTCAGGAAAATAAAAATAACTCTATTTTTTATAATTCCAGCTTCGTTAATTTAACCCCAATTAAAATCAATGATTCTCGAGGCCCCTTCCAACCCTGAATACTCTGTGATTCTGTAATTCTATGATTCTATATTGAACAAGACTGGATCCAGTATTGACCACTTACAGACCTTGTTGTGGTTTAACCTGACACAGTTTAGAACTTCAAATGTTCCACTTTTTTGCTATTTGGCCAAGAAAGGGCTCTGCTTCAAAAATGCTTATCACAAAATCACAGAATCAGCCAGGTTGGAAAAGATCTTTGAGATCTTCAAGTCAAACCTATCACCCAACACCATCTAATCAACTAAACTGTGGCCTCATCCAGTCTCTTCATAAACACTTCCAGGGACAGTGACTCCACCACCTCCCCAGGCAGCCCATTCCAATGGGTAATCTCTCTTTCTGTGAAGAATTTCATCCTCAGATCCAGCCCAAACCTCCCCTGGCACTGCTTGAGACTGTGTCCTCTCATTCTGTCACTGGTTGCCTGGGAGAAGAGACCAACCCCCACATGGCTACAACCTCTTTTCGGGTAGTTGTAGAGAGCAATGAGGTCTCCCCTGAACTACCTCACCAGCCTTGTTGCCCTTCTCTGGACACGTTTGAGCATCTCAACACCTTTCTTAAACTAAGGGGCCCAGAACTGGACACAGTGCTCAAGGTGTGGCCTAACCAGTGCTGAGTACAGGGGAAGAATGGCTTCCCTGGTCCTGCTGGCCACACTACTGCTGATTCAGGCCAGGATGCCATTGCCTTCTTGGCCACCTGGGCACACTGCTGGCTCATGTTCAGCTGCTGTCCACTGGTAGCCCCAGGTCCCTTTCTGCCTGGCTGCTCTCCAGCCACTCTGTCCCCAGACCGAGACTGCAAAGTCCTCCTCTGATTCATGAGGGCAGAGCTGGCCAGGCTCTATCCCCACAAATAAGGAAAACACCTGCAGACAGACAATGAGATGGGGATGCCTCTTCACTTCTATGAATTCAGTTCGATTGCACCATGCAGTATAATTTCTGTACCTCTTCCCTGCTGGAGTAACATCCTGAATATCTGTGGCCTTGTCTGATGTAGAATTAAGCAAAACACAGTAATGCATTCTTACCAATCATAACATATTTATCTCTTGAGGCTAGTCAGATTTGTCTTTTCAAGTCCTTTACACCCAAAACTATGAAAGCTTTTAAGTATGCCAGGAAGCACATGCAGAATGATCTTTTCAAGTTCAGAGGTTCAATTTTTTCAGTGATGTCCTTTCACCCATTCACTGATATGCCCACCAGACAGAGGCTGAAGGGATTGGCAAGCTTTGACACGGAGAGGCACAGCATGTCTCGTTCTGTGGCCTTGGCAAGCGTGACCCACACATTTTGCTGTGGTTGCTTTGAGATCTGCAAGGCTGCTGCTGCAGTCAGCATCCAAAGGATGATGAAAGCACTGGGACCAAATATGGTCCAAAACCTGTTGAGACACAAGCATATCCTCCACCCGAGGTTATTAATGCACTCATGGTAGTCAAATAATTGAAGTGACGTGTCATTGGGGTTTCCTGGGAATCATTAGGAAGCTGCAAAAAATTTAAAATTTAAAATGTAAAACCTACAAAGCTTTGTCTAACCAGGCCTCTGAAGAGGCCTCTGCCATTCCCCCTCTTTAGTTTTTGCAAAAGTCACTTCAGTGTACTGTGAGGGGGAATGAAAAATACAGGGAACATGAGCGATACTTCACAATTGCAAAAACGAATTAATTTTACTAGATAGGTAGACTGGACTATTTGTCTATTCCTGGGTAAGCACTGTTTAACTATAACATTCTGGAGTGTTAACATAAATCTACATAAACATATTCCCCAATTACATGACATTAATGCATTGAGACATTCAGTCCTAAATGAAAGGTTTCCTCGGGGCACATTTGTGTGATCAGCTTCAGATCTGTTGATTTTCAGATTCATGGGCATTGCTGTTTGTCCCATCCTTTGAGTCTGGTGTTCTGCCATGCTGGCATCAGAAATATAATCCTTATCTTAAAACCTTTATAAACACAAAAACCAAAACAACACTCTATAATGTTCCTAAACTAAAGTCTTAATAAACTGCTAATACCAAAAAAAAAAGTCCTAAAAACTTAAAAAACTTATGTGAGAATTAAACCATCAATGTACTGTACAAGAAAACAACAACAACAACAAAAAAAAAAAGATAATGCGCACTTTTCAAAATGAAAACTTATTTACCATATGCATATAGAGCTCTTTTTGAAATTGCCGGCACACTCAAAAAAAAAAAAAAAAGAGAGGTTTGAACCAGAAAAAAGGAAAAAAAAAAAGGAAACCTTAACCTATATATATTATAAAACCAGTAGCACTTACACAGTATTATGCTTGTTGATTAGGAAAAATACTTTAACATAATCACTAAAAACTTATGAGCAAACGTCATTTTCTATAACACTTAATATACCTTATTACAGAGACCAAGTTTTTTTTTAAGTAGTCAATTACCATCATGCTTATCGTAAGAAATGCAACAATTGCAAACACTAAAATAATAAAATCCCAAATGCCTTAAAATCAGAAATTATGATAAAAGCAATGTATAGATATCAGTTGCATTCATGAAATGGTAAAATACCTTTCTTAACAAAACTTAACACTGTTACTTTAAAATCAGAACACAGGTTTCTGCAGACCAACAGCTGCAAAACAAGGGAGAGAGATAAGGAGGAAGAAGGAAGGGAGGGGGGAAGAAGGGAGGGGTGGAAAAAGGCAGTAGAGAAGACACTTTTTTTTTCATTGTTTGCACGCTGTTATCTTCAGAAATGTGAAGATTTTCAAGCTTTGAAGTGAAATTTCTGACTGCATGAGCACTGCCTTCAGCTCCAAACTTGCTTTTTCACTAATTTCTTGATGAAAAAATGTGACATTTCTTTAAAGAATCAAGTGCTGTGAATGCTATTGCTGATATACGAGAGCGATGGGAGCCACAGCCGCCACCTCCTCCACGGGACAATCCAGAGCCAGCATGGGGGTCGCCGCTTGGCTCCCTGCTGTGGCTGGCACCGCCGCTCTAAGATTCGTGATGGCCCAGCCAGGGGCCATCTCCTCCCACTGCCCCATGCTGCTGTCCATGCTGTAACTATCGGGATTTTTTCTTGCAACCAATCCAGCGTTACTTTAAGATCATGGCCAGGAATAACTTTGCCATGCTTTTTAAGGAGTGCATTCATTAATTCAAGTATGTCTCTCTCTGGGGACAGCTCTTGATTCCCCATTTCAGTTTCCCACAGCTCACCTCGCTTCCTGGAGGGATGAGTCCCAGACTGCAAGCCCTGGGAGGTCCACATATTAGTCCTTGGATCTATCGATGTAATTGTCAAACCCTGAGTAGGCAGATGCACCGGTCGAGTCCACTTGCTTGTAACCCACAAAGGACCAAACTGTATCAAACATTCAGGAAGCTTCTTTAAATCCACATCCTCTGCTTTTCGTTTCTCAAGGAAACTTCTAAGTCATTTCGTTTCTGAAGTTTCTCAAGGAAACTAAGTAAACTAAGGACTACTTTGCTCTCCATCCTAACTGGCGCCAGATATTTTTCCCAGATATCAGCCTAAGATCTGTTGCAGATATCTCATCCTTAGTGCAGCCTTTGAACCTTGTAAGCCGGCAGCCCTTACCCGGACGGTGAGCTTCTAGTGAAAATTCCTGCTCAGGCACGGTACGAACTCCTTACGCCAGCGTCAAGTCGCACTTCTGCCCATCGATTGCTGCTATCGACACTTCTCCGGGGCTCGCAGCATCACCACAACAGCATGAGGGTCTCCGAGGGCCTCTGTTCGGGTGCCATTTGTTGACGAACGCGAGGGAGACGAGCGGAAATCAATATGATTTGCTGGTGAATGCGAGGGAAGACGAGTGGCAATCAATGTGATTGATAAGCAAGCTTCGACTTTATTGTTCAAATACACAGCTTATATAACATCTTCAGCTAAATATGCACAAATGTCACTATTCTATTGGTACAACTCAGGTGAATATGCACAAGTGGCATCATTCGATAGGTTTTTGATTAAAAGCTACATTATAATATCCAGCCCACTTGCAGTTAAGTCTACGCGCCACTTCACAGGCTTCTATCTAACTAGTTCTTAGTTACATCCTGTAAATTAACAACACAGCTGCAAGCATAGCCACAAGGGCATAGTGACCTTGCCATATCAGCATAAAAGCTATCTATAAACGGTAAGCAACAGAAAGGAATACGGCCTGCACATTTTGCTCAAATAGTTGTTCCACAGAAACATGTCCCTGGGATTCAAGCCATTCTCCAACAGGCTGCCAACTCATAGTGGCACCATTCACCACCACTCTCTGGACACAGCCATCCAGCCAGTTCTTAACCCAGCACAGAGTGCTCCTGTCCGAGCCATGGGCTGCAGGCTTGGCCAGGAGTATGCTATGGGGGACTGTGGTGATTAGGGATGGAGAAGGATGGTTATTAATTATGAATTATGAAATATTAATTAGGAAAATTATTATTTATGTATTAATCATTAAAATTAGTGATAACTGATTAATCACCTTATATATATTGATTCAAATGCACGGTTGTAAAAATATAGTCCGTAACCGGTTCAATATATACAATTTTACCCAATTATAATATTTACAAAGTCAATTTCTAATTAAGGGAACGAAAGGTGCAGTTCTGCCACTTGTCCACTAGATGCTTCGCGGCTTCTGCTATGTACAGAGATATATATAATGTTATCACAAGGCAAGTTAAGCTGGAAATATCATGTGACTACGTGCGGGTGCTTTGAATAGAATGTTACTGAATGTTGCACACATCGAAAGATACATTCTGTCTTTGTTTGAAGCGAGGCAAGTTATGCTGGCTACTCGTTGCTGTCGGCTGGCTGCTGTCGGCTGGCTGCTGGCTGCCTGTCGGCTGCCGTCTGCCCGGGGCTGGTCCCATCTGGGCAGCGACTTTCTTTCTCCTCCCAACTCCGCAGGTGGAAGCAAGGCTTTCTTTCTCCTCCTGCAGCCACAGAGGGGTGAGGCTTTCTGCCGATTGGCGGCTTCCCTTAGCAGGGTTGGCGCAGCTCCCTGAATGGAGTGTCGGTCTGGCAGGGCTGGTCCAGGGAGTGGTCTTACGTGACGGGGCCAGGTTCTTCTGGGGTCGTGATTGAGATGATGGTTCCCAGTAGGTGGGGTCGGCTGTCTCCAATCCCAGAGACAGGTTTCGGGGGAAGGGTGCGGTGAAGCAGTTCTTCCCCCTCGTATCGCCTCAAAGTGAGCTGACAATGCTGAATCTCTCGTCAACTGCTCCCATTAAGGTGACAATACAGTCTTGGACTTGACTTAACGGAGAGGATGTTTTCTCTCTCTCTTTCTCTCTCGGGAAATCCCGGGTGCTTTACCCTGATGACACAGGGCTGCAGAGCGGCGAAAGTGGGCGGCTCCTTTTCTCTCCTGCAAACAGCGGGGGTCACACAGAATGCGTTACTGCTTAAGTAGCTGCTTGATTAGCTTGCAGCTTTATGGACTGCCAGGCTTGGGGCTAGACCCTCCCTGTCTGGGCTAGATCTTACCCCCAGAGCTTTTCCTCAGTCCTCTCAACTGGGCTTATGTGTCGGTGTGAGCTGAAATTCCCCCCCAACCAACAATAACCAGGCTAGCTCAGTCTGGAAGCAAATGAAAAGCTGTATTTACAAGCAGAGTCTAAAATCTACAATGAAATGCAATGAATATGTACAAATATACAAAATTCACAACATTCACAAATATATACAATCAACAGAAAAAGCACAATCGATCTCCCTTTGCTTCCCCCCAAGGGGACCCTCCCAAAGGGGCCTCTCTCTCCCAGGAGCTTCTCCCCAGACCCCCCTGGACAGAGAAGCAGAGTTAGTTAAGCAGAAAGTTGTTAACTTAGCTGCCAAGGTCAGTGTGTTATCTTCAGCCAGAAGAGAAGAAGAAACAGCAGCCAGACAGCCCAGCAACTGCCCCCACTGCCGAACGCAGAATGTGCAGAATGCCTACTTTGTTTTGGGTAATAGTTCTTAAACATTTCTATCTATCCAATGGAAGTGTTTAGAACAATCGTTATTTTGCTTTCTTACACCCAATAGTGACTTATTTACATTCTTTCACTTTCTCTGTTTTGAACTTTGCAAGGAAAAATTAAAAAGACAGTTTCAAACCATCACAGTCCACCCCTTCTAAACAATTCCATTGGCTGCTGCTATCATTTATCTAATCTAAAATAATATCTACAACAATAGGTGAATAAAGACCATAGTCCATTCCGGCTATCGCAGATGTAGATGATTCAAAAGAGTCAAATCACAGGAAAAACAGCAAACAGCTTGTTTCCTCGCACATGGAGCGAAGGAAGGAACAGGGACTCTCAGGTGACTCAGGGCTCTCAGGGTTCGTGCACCGTAGATCTCATGAACTCTCCTCTTGGGCACGATGCTGTATCTGCGCAACACTCTGAATTTAACCTCTCTCAGCCAAAGTTAGATTTCTTTGTGGAATACACTGAATTTCACCATTTTCTTGCATCACCCAATAGGTGTGACCAGGACCTTCAGCAGAAACCACCCCTCGGACAGGTTTGGCCTCTCCTGAGGGAGAAAATACCCAAACAGTTTTGCCTAACAGATTCTTTTCTCTGATAACAGGAACTCTGTCACCTTCCTCCTTTCGCAACAAATCTGATTGGGCAGGTCCAGCTCGATTCACTGAACCTCTACTATTCACCAACCAGGTTGCTTGTGCTAAATGTTTCTCCCAGTTTTTCAAAGATCCACCCCCCATGGCTTTGAGAGTGATTTTCAGCAAACCGTTGTAGCGTTCGATCTTCCCTGCAGCTGGTGCATAGTAGGGAATGTGGAATATCCACTCGATGCCATGTTCTTTGGCCCAGTTTTTTACAAGATTGTTCTTGAAATGAGTTCCGTTGTCTGACTCAATCCTCTCTGGAGTTCCGTGTCTCCACAGGATTTGTCTTTCCAGACCAAGAATGGTGTTACGTGCAGTTGCATGAGGAACTGGATAAGTTTCCAGCCATCCAGTGCTTGCCTCTACCATAGTCAGCACATACTGCTTACCAGATGGAGAACGAGGTAGAGTGATGTAGTCAATCTGCCAGGCTTCACCATACTTGTACTTGGACCATCGGTCACCGTACCACAAGGGCTTGATCCGCTTTGCCTGCTTAATAGCAGCACAAATGTCACAGTCATGGATGACTTGTGTGATAGCATCCATGGAAATGTCAATGGATCTGTCACGAGCCCATCGGTAGGTTGCATCTCTGCCTTGATGTCCTGACGAGTCATGGGCCCACCGAGCTAAGAACAGCTCACCTCGGTGTTTCCAGTCAAGATCAGGATCAGGATCAGAGTTTGTGTCCACCTGGGAAACTCTTGCAGCTAGATCTGCCTGATGGTTGTGTTGTTGTTCTTCAGTAGCTTTGCTCTTAGGAATGTGAGCATCGATGTGTCTCACTTTCACTGGGATTCTCTCAATGCGAGCAGCAATGTCTTGCCACAGATCTGCAGCCCAGATTGGCTTTCCTTTCCTCTGCCAGCCATTCTTCTTCCAGTCTTTCAGCCAACCCCACAAGGCATTGGCTACCATCCATGAGTCGGTGTAGAGATAAAGCTTTGGCCATCTCTCACGTTCAGCTATGTTAAGAGCTAGCTGGACAGCTTTTACCTCTGCGAATTGACTGGATTCTCCTTCTCCATCTCTCGCTTCTGCAACTCTGCGCGTTGGGCTCCACACTGCAGATTTCCATCTCCGCTTGTTCCCAACAAGACGACAGGAACCGTCTGTGAACAAAGCATATCTCTTTTCATCATCAGACAGATCACTGTAAGGAGGAGCTTCCTCAGCACGAGTTACTCTCTCCTCTGGAGGTTTAGCACAGCTTGTGCCTTCTGGCCAGTTTGTGATCACCTCCACCAAACCAGGCCTTTCAAGATTTCCCATTCGAGCTCGCTGTGTTATCAGAGCCATCCACTTAGACCAGGTAGCATCTGTTGCATGATGTGGTGAAGAACCTTTGCCTTTGAACATCCAATTCAGAACTGGCAATCTAGGAGCTAGAAGAAGTTGTGACTCAGTTCCGATCACTTCAGAAGCAGCTTTCACTCCTTCATAAGCAGCTAAAATCTCTTTCTCTGTTGGAGTGTAGTTTGCCTCTGAGCCTCTGTAGCCACGACCCCAGAAACCAAGAGGACGTCCTCGTGTCTCCCCTGGAGCTCTTTGCCATAAGCACCAGGTTGGACCATTGTCACTGGCGGCCGTGTACAGAATGTTCTTAATGTCTGGACCAGTTCGGACAGGTCCCAGACCCATCGCTTGGACTACCTCTCGCTTGATCTGGTCAAAGGCTGCTTGTTGCTCAGGACCCCATTGGAAACTGTTTCTCTTTCGAGTCACATCATAGAGAGGTTTCACAATCTGACTGTATCCAGGAATGTGCAGTCTCCAAAATCCCACTATGCCTAAGAAACGCAGAGTTTCTTTCTTGTTGATGGGATTTGCCATGGTGGAGACTCTGTTTATCACATCCATTGGGATGTGACGGCGACCATCTTGCCACCGCACTCCCAGAAACTGGATTTCTCTGGCAGGTCCTTTCACCTTGTCTCGCTTGATAGCGAAACCAGCTTGCAAGAGAATGTCAATGATTTTGTTACCTTTCTCGAAGACTTCTTCAGCAGTCTCACCCCAGACGATGATGTCATCGATGAACTGAATGTGTTCTGGAGCTCCACCTTTCTCCAAAGCATCATGGATCACTGCATGGCAGATGGTTGAACTGTGAATCCACCCCTGGGGCAAACGATTGAATGTGTACTGAATGCCTCTCCAGGTGAAAGCAAACTGAGGCCTGCATTCCTCTGCTATGGGAATAGAGAAGAAAGCATTAGCAATGTCTATGGTAGCATACCATTTGGCCTGCTTGGATTCCAGCTCATATTGGAGTTCCATCATGTCTGGTACAGCTGCACTCATGGGTGGAGTTACTTCATTCAAGGCACGGAAATCAACTGTCAGACGCCACTCTCCATTCTGCTTTCGCACAGGCCAGACTGGACTGTTGAAAGGTGAATGAGTTTTGCTGATGACCTTCTGACTCTCCAACTGACGAATCAAGTTTTCAATGGGCACCAAAGAGTCACGGTTGGTTCTGTATTGTCTGTGATGCACAGTTTGAGAAGCAACCGGCAGCTTTACATCCTCTATCTCATGTTGTCCCACAACTGCAGATTCATCTGAAAGCTCAGGTCTAATGGACAACTTCAATTTCCCTCCATCAATTTCTACAGTTGCTATTCCAAAAGCCCATTTGTAACCCTTAGGGTCTTTAAAACGCCCTTCTCTCAGAAAGTCAATTCCCAAAATACAAGGTGCATTAGGACCTGTTACAATAGTATGTTTCTTCCACTGCTTCCCAGTTAAACTTATATCAACCTCTACCTTAAACAACTCTTGAGATCCACCAGTGACTCCCTGAATAGTTATAGATTCTCCCCCTTGATAATTCGATGGTATGATGGTGCACTGAGCTCCTGTGTCAACCAAGGCCCTGTACTTCTGAAATTTTGAAGTGCCAGGCCACTGGATGTACACATCCCAATAGGTTCTGTTATCTCCATTATCCCTTACCTCCCCCTGGCGGAAGGCAGGGCACCCCTAATGGTGGGGATTACCTCCACATGTACAGCTGGCACAACGTCCAGCACCAGAATTAGGATCACTGTTGGAGCTATCAGAGTTGTTCTGGGAAACTGAGGAAGCGACAGCTACCCTCCTGGTATTGCTACCTCGGGATCTGCCCCTCTGCAGCTCCCGTAACCTCTTGAAAAGATCAGAAGTTGGTTGACCATCCCATCTGTTCATGTTCTCACCAAACTGATCACACAGAGTTATCCAGATACTGCCACGTGATTGCCTCTGCTGTCTGTTTTGGTTTGGCCTGTTTTGGAATGGCCTCCTTGGAGCACGTCTGTTCCTAACAGCTGAAACTTGTATCCATCTGGAGGAAGAGGAATTAGAATCATCCCCCTTCATCAAGTTGGATATGGAGGTTTTAAGTTCCTCCTTCAGCTCTTTCATGCAATTCTCCATCTTTCCAGACAGAGTTTCAATGGCTGAAACCAAAGAAGTACGTGCAAGACTATCCTCCAACTGCCTCATTTGGTCAGTGAAATGGCCAACAGTAGGAAGTGCTCCACCGTAATTTCTTGCCACAATCCTGCTTGCCAGAATAGTAGCATAATTAGGAGGAGCAAGCTTAATGAGCTTTTTGGCAAGGCCTGTTCCAACAGGAATTTCATCAGGATTCAGAGTCTTATGATCTCCATACATTACTTCTCTCACAGCAAACTCTCTCAGACGCTTGATTCCCTCAGCTATTGTGGTCCAAGGCTTAGGGTTCCATGGTAAATCATCTCTGCTGGGGTACCTCAGCGAGACTGCCAGTAGGAGGCGTGCCCACAGAGAAACTTTACCAATGCACTTGCCTAGATGCCTGTCTATGCCTGTATCCTTTGAGAGCATACCCAACTGAGAGGCCGACTTGTCGCCTACCACCAATGCTGGGGCTCCCATATCAAAACACCTGGCTAGCCAAGACAGGACTGGCTCATTATCTCCTCTGATGTAATCCTTTCTCACATGTCTAATTTCCTGTCTGGATGCATTAGCTGACTGTATGTCATCCTCCTCATCATCATCATCATCATCCTGAGGTCACTGTCCCCATAATCCTATTTTAATCCTCCGTTGAATTTCTTTGAGTTCAGAGGCACTACCAGCAGTTGCTAATCTACTAGGGTCTACATCCTGACCTACATCTCCATCATCCATGTGGGGTCTCAAGAGGTCTACCAGAGTTTTAAGGCTAACCCTCTCTTCCTCATCAGAAGGATCTTTCTTAACAGAGGGACCCTGAGTAGAAGGACCCTCATCTCCATCTGCACCATCTCCTGCAGTATCTGCATCTCCTTTACGCTTTCTGGTTACAGTGGCCACCAAATTTACTGGCTTGGTTTTCACATTCACAGCAGAGTTGGAAGAGCAAGTAGCCTTATGTCTTTCTTGACACAGTGCTATCAGTAGCCATATGATTATTCCAAGAAGCAACAAAATTAAGGCAAGCACAAGATATCTAGGGTACCACTGGCTCCAAAGACCCTCTGTAGTTGTAAGAGGAGTAACAAACTTATATGTGTCTGCTAGCAGATCCATAGTTGAGTTACCATAGCTTCTTAGCCCAATAAGACCACAACAGAATTCAGCAACATTCAGTAACTTGTTCTTAACCCAAAGAAACGACTTATATGCCACATATCTCACAATCTTGTCTATCATGCAAGAAATGGCCCATCTGTAGACAGTTGCACTGATAATAGATGAAATAGAATGACTCAGAATCCAAAACAGCTTCATTTTGCTTCCTAATCTGAGCAGAAATAAATCACAAGCAATCGAGCCCCGAGTTGGAGCGCCAAAAATAAAAAGTGTGTCGGTGTGAGCTGAAATTCCCCCCCAACCAACAATAACCAGGCTAGCTCAGTCTGGAAGCAAATGAAAAGCTGTATTTACAAGCAGAGTCTAAAATCTACAATGAAATGCAATGAATATGTACAAATATACAAAATTCACAACATTCACAAATATATACAATCAACAGAAAAAGCACAATCGATCTCCCTTTGCTTCCCCCCAAGGGGACCCTCCCAAAGGGGCCTCTCTCTCCCAGGAGCTTGCCCCCCCAGACCCCCCTGGACAGAGAAGCAGAGTTAGTTAAGCAGAAAGTTGTTAACTTAGCTGCCAAGGTCAGTGTGTTATCTTCAGCCAGAAGAGAAGAAGAAACAGCAGCCAGACAGCCCAGCAACTGCCCCCACTGCCAAACGGAGAATGTGCAGAATGCCTACTTTGTTTTGGGTAATAGTTCTTAAACATTTCTATCTATCCAATGGAAGTGTTTAGAACAATCGTTATTTTTGCTTTCTTACACCCAATAGTGACTTATTTACATTCTTTCACTTTCTCTGTTTTGAACTTTGCAAGGAAAAATTAAAAAGACAGTTTCAAACCATCACAGCTTACAACGCTGGCTTCCTGTAGCTCAAGCAAAGGGATCATCCTTAATTGCTGGTTCCTCGAGCAGCTCAGTGAGCTGGCTTCTTTCCATGTTGCAGGGGCTTCTAGTACACTTGCATGTGTGAGTGAGAAGACTTAGGGGTTGCGAGCTTCCGTAGCTCGACCAAAGTGAGAGAAAGCAAAAGGAGAGAGCAAGTTGGTAAACAAATGGAGAATACTTATAGATCTCTCGAGGCTGGATCTGGCCAATGGGCACACTTGTCAACAACCTGCTTCGACCTATAGAAAGGGTGAAGCTAGAATTACGCCCTTACAGGGAAAGAACGTGAGCATGCCATGCAATAGGTGCATGCCTTTGTTTACCCCTTAGGAGACAGGTTGGCACCTGGGCCTTTGTCCTCCTCTCCTGAAAGGAGGGTGGAAAGGGAGGACTTACCAAAACATGCTGGGAGAAGTTTGCTAGTATCTGGGGGCATAATTCTGGGCATATGGTGCCTTCACCACAGGGACAGTGTCAAAGGCTTTGCTGAAGTCCAGGCAGACCACATCCACAGCCTTCCCCACATCCACCAGGTGCTGACCTGGTCATAATAGGAGATCAGGTTGGTCAAGCAGGACCTGCCCTTCCTAAATCCATGCTGTCTGGGTCTGATCCCTTGGCCATCCTGTAGGTGCTCTGTGATTGCACTCAAGTTGATCTGTTCCATAAGCTTGCTTAGCACTGAGGTCAGGCTGACACGGCTGTAATTCTCTGGTTCTTCCTTCTGGCCCTTCTTGTGGATGCGTAGCATGTTGGCCAGTTCCAGTCATCTGGGACCTCTCCACTGAGCCAGGACCATTGATAAATGATGGAGAGTGGCTTGGCAAGCTCTTCTGCCAGCAATCTCATCACTCTAGGCTGGATCCCATCTGGTCCCATAGACTTGTGAGGATCCAAGTGGCTCAGCAGGTCTCTAACTGCTTCCTCCTCCAGTCATGTGATTCATCTCACCACATTTCCCTGATGGTGACTACATCATAGCTTTCCTGCTGTACCAAGGCTTCCAGCTCCTCTTGTTTGTTACCCATACTGCGTGCATTAGTATACATGCACTTCAGCTGGGCTGCTGATTTCACCCCTGATTCTGGCTCACCACCCTCAGCCTCCTCCCCGGTTTCATATCCTTTCCCCCTTTAAACCTAGTTTAAAGCCCTCCCAATGAGCCCTGCCAACTCATGGGCTAGAATCCTTTTGCCCTTTTTAGATAGATGGAGCCCATCTGAATGTAGCGGGCAAGGTACAGTAAGAGTTGCCCCATGGTCAAAGAACCCAAATTTCTGCTGATGGCACCAGCCCTTGAGCCATTTATTGATAATGTGGGTCCTCCTGTACCTTTCGTTATTCATCCCTGCCACAGAGGGAACTGAGCAGAACACCACCAGTGCTCCTGTCCCATCAATCAATCAATCAATCAATCAATCAATCATCCCAGAGCCTGGAATTCCTTTTTAATTACCCTGGTGCCCTTCTTATTAAGCTCAACTGATGGCCTGGACAACCAGCAGCGCGTAATAATCAGAGGGCTGAATCAGCTCGGGAAGTCTCCTGGGTATTCTTGGGTAGTGTCTGGTTGCAGCTCTTGACAGGAAAGCGCTAGCCCTGAATTCTAAGCATCATTCTGACTCTCTCCTTGAAACATATCCATAGGAAAAAGGAATTTGAGGCTAGGCTCTTTCCTTTAGCTTATAACCTCGAATGTGCCAATTTTTTGCTATTCAGCTAAGATCCCTATAGACCCCCACAGTGCTTGCATAGCTCTGCAGACCCTTGTAGAAACCTGCAAACACCTGAAGATCCCTACAGATGCCTGCAAAACCATACAGAACCCTGCAAACCCCTGCAGACACCTCAAAAGACCCATACAGATCCCTGTAGATCCCTACAAACCCCTGGAGACCCCTGCAACTCCTTCAGACTGCTAAGGACCTCTGCAGACCCCTACAGACCCTTTCAGACCCCTGAAAGTCCTACATACCCTGTGGCACTTTTAGGCTGTACCTAGAAAAATTTCCACAGATCTTGAACAGAAAGTGATAGAATGTAAATAAATTACCATTGGATGCAATGGGAAAATAATGATAATGCCTAAATAATTCCATTGGTCTGACAATTGGAAGTAAAAAGTCAAGTTTAACAAAATGTATATGGCATTTGAGTAACAAGGAAGTTAAAAAGGTATAAGAAAAAAGGGTAAATAGAAAAACACACAAAACCAGGCCCAGCTGGCACTGGATTCCTTTGATGCAAACATGGATTATCTTTGGATGCAGTCCTTAGAAGTGTGGATGCAGCATGAAGGCAGGCCACGTGGTAACTGCAGGAAAGCAGGGGCAGCAAAGATGTCCGTAGGGCAGTTGAAGTGGGGGAGCAAGAGAGAGAACCAAGAAGATGGCTCCCCTTGAATAGGCTTGCTGGACAGGAAGAAGGAGTGGAACAGACCTTGATCCGGGGACCCCTCCTCCTGGGAGGGAGAAACCAAGTCTCTCTGCCTACCTGGGTCAGGTTTCTTTGACCACCTGGGGGCTAGGTTCTTTTCACTCCCTTCAGGGATGGGTGTAACCTGACACACTGTACTACAGCACCCTCCTGGAAATTAATGTCTCCTTCTCAGAGGGACCTGGATAGGTTGGACCGATGGGCTGAAGTCAACTGTATGAGCTTCAACAAGGCCAAGTGCCAGGCTCTGCACCTGGGCCATAACAACCCCATGCACGCTGCAAGCTTGGAGAAGAATGGCTGGAGAGCTGTGTGGCAGAGGGACCCGGCAGTGCTGATGACAGGAGGATGAACATGAGCCAGCAGTGTGCCCAGGTGGCCAAGAAGGCCAATGGCATCTGTGACAGGAAAGGGTTAATTGGTGTTTGATCAGAAGTACACAGCTGCCTGATAGCAGTAATGGAAAACACGCTTTTGTAGGTTCTCCGCTTATAAACTAATCCAAGTACTGGAACCTGCCTAGTGACAACAGGCACAAGTGGCTCCAGCCAGCTAGCTGAATTGGTAGCAGTCTGGCAAGTAATAGATGCAATTCCTCCAAATATGGTAGTCCATATTTATACTGATTCCTGGGCAGTGGCACAGGGATTAGTACATTGGCTACCTAAGTTGCCACAGGATGACTGGAAAATAGGTACTCGGGAGGTATGGGGGAATGAGTTTTGGCAGAAAATATACCTAGCCCTGCAGAACAGAACTGTATGGGTATTCCACGGAGATGCCCACACCAACCGAACCTGTGAGATGGCCAAGTTTCATTCTGCAGCGGACAAACTAATGAAAGTTGCTGCTCTAACTCGAGAAAAGCCTCTGGCAGAACAACTTGCCTTATCACACTGGGCACGTGAGAAGAGTGTGCAACGCGGCAGGGATGCAACTGTGGCTTGGGCTAAACAGCGAGGTATAGTAGTTTCTGCCAAAATTGTATCCCAAGTGATTGAGAAATATACTGCATGTCAGTTATTGAAACAACAGCCACTATGGGATGTGAAATGGAGAACTACAAAAAGAGGGACAGTTAGTGGAGAAATTTGGCAGATGGATTTTCTGGGTCTTCTTCCATAATATAGATGGCAGCGTAATCTCTGTGTGGCAGTGGACACCTATTCCAGTTTGGCGGTAGCAGTTCCCAGAAGATATGCCAATGCATTCACCATTGTTTGCTGTTTAAACACCATTGAGTTGTACCATGGCACAGCCATTGAAATTCAATCAGATAATGGCGGCCATTTCAAGAACCATATAGTGCAGCAGTAGGCTAATGAGAGGCACATAAGATGAATGTGGCATCTACCCTATCATCCACAGGGTGCCGGAGTAGTAGGAAGAATGAATGCACTATTGAAGCAACAGCTAAAGCGTATGGGGGAGGGCCATATAAGAAATGGGTAGATCATTTACCTGAGGCCCTTAGGATTCTCAATAACAGAATTATTGGAACTGCACAAACACCCATGGGCCTGTTACAAAGGAAACCTGTGGTAGTCAAGGCCAACATCAACACGCAAATCAGTTTCCAAAGTGGGCAGTCATTCGGGATAATCCAGAAAAACAGCCAAGTGGAATTGATCACTGTACTGGCTTTAGGACTATGCCTTTAAAATTTTTCACAGATCTTGAGCAGAAAGTAGTAAGAATGTAAATAAATCACTATTGTGTATAAAAAGGAAAGATAATGATTATTCTAAATGATTCTATTGGAGGGATAGCTCCCTTAAGATTTAGTTCTCAAAACAATGTTCAGTTCTGTTGGGGCAGTGCGGTGCAGAGTGTCTGCTTTCTTCTTGCTTCTTTCGCTGGGAGGATTTCTAACGTGCCTCTCCTGACCTTGACTGCTTGGTCTGGTGTCAACCTTATCTGCTTCTCTCTCTCTCTTTTCTTTTATGCTTGGGGGGTCAGGAGAAGGCAGAGAAGGGGGAGGCAGAGAGACAGCTTTCCTGGTCTCTTTAGGGCCAAGGGGGTTTTCTGCTCTTTTTGTTAATTGTAAGTATCTGTAAATATTGTGCATATTGTATATTTGTATATATTCGTTGCATTCCATTGTAGATTGTAGGTTTGCTTGTAAATATAGCTCCATTTGCTTCCAAACTGAGGTAGTCTGTTGAAGTTAATGTTGGGGGGGAATTTCCAACCCACCACAATCACAAAAGAGGTACTCCAGTGGGAACCTGAAGAGGTAAAGTGGTTGAAACCTGATGTAGTAGTACTTACTATTCCCCCTACAATTGAAGAGTTAACTTGACTAGCAGCAATAGCACCACACAGTGGTATTCAACAGTTGATAATGCTAAACCAAATTCAAGATGGCCATTTACCACTGGTGTGCAGTATAAAGAACAGTACCAAACATCCTGGATCCCTTGATCTAGATCCTCTGTTGACTTTGGTACATGTTGCTAGTGTCCCACCTCTACGGGGTTCAACTGCTGGGGCCCCTGGAGGATGTGTATGGAACACAGCCCCTGGGGAACCCCCTGTGGCTGCTGAGATCATAGGATGTGCTGGGGCACACCCATCCTGGATGGGGCTGAGAAGAACCCAGCCCCAGGTGGACAAAAGAAATTTAATCTGGGGAGGGCTTGGCCCCTCCCCTGCTGGGAGAAGGTGGTCCCCTGACTCAGAGGTGGTCTATTCCACTTCCCCTTCCTGTCCAGCAAGCCTATAAAAAGGGCGGATATCTTGCTACTCTTCCCTTTTTTCCTGCCTCATCTGCTCGAGAGTACTTCCTGCTGCTGTTGCTGTCACTGTCTCCTGCACCGGACCACGTGGCTGGGGCCCTCTCTCTCTCTCAACTGAATCCACCAACATCCAGGGGAACACAAGGCCATCCAGGCTTGGTTTTGTATATTTTTCTTTCCACTTACCCTCATCCCTCACCTCTGTGAAGCCCCCCTGTTACTGAGATAGATATATATACGTAAAAAATTATTTTTTTTCCTTTCCCTTTTTGTGAAAAAAGAAAAAAAATTTACTCCTCCTACTTCCAAACTGACTTCAGAATATTTCTTTCACAAGTTTTTGTTTTGTTTTTTTTTTCTTCTTTTCTCTCTCTCTCCACCCTGCCGACAAAAAAAGGGAGAAGGGCTGGGGGAGGAATTTATATCTATTATCATTTGAGCTCCTAAACTCAGAGCTCAAACCACCACAATATTTCTTTTGGCGCTTCCAACGTGAGGCTTGGGGAATAATTTTTTTTTTGCTTGAAAATAACACCTGATTGGGAAAGAAGGGTTTGGGAGTAGAGATGGTAATTTTACAAACTCTTATGGTTCAAGTTTTTGGATGGGCTGTTGGCTGGATCTTTTGGACACATGTGTATAAACTACTGACTTACCATGTGCTTTGGTTAATTATAGAGATGCTGCTTGACTGGATAAAAACTCTGCCAATGCAGTTTTGCATGTACCTTTTGAATTCCATCAATCCTACTGGCGGTGGGCACTTCTCAAACTTTTCTGACATAAAGAATTTCTCTGAAACCTATTATGAAACTAAACGTGTGGATAAAAATATTGCTGAAGGAGAATGGGACTATGTAAAAATATCCTCTGTAGGTTTAAATGTAATCTTGATAATCATACTCGCTCTGGCCATGTGGGGAAGGGGGTGCCCCAACCCATTAAGAGCTATCTGTGGAGGGACAATCGGTTTAGGGAATTCTTTTGTAAGCCTTAATGGCCCAAAGCGGGAGAGCTGTAAGCACTGCAGGCACTGTGATAATGTTTATGAAAACAGGATGGAGGGGTCTGGCTGCTGTGAATGCTGTCCAGCCTGATGGAGGCTGGCCAAACCTGAGGCCCAGCCCCGCGGGTTTGACCCCCCACCAACAGCTTCACACATAACCCCTGATGCTCCTCCACCTGTAGTTTCCCTAGCACCAGTTACCACACGCAGGAAAAAGATGCAAAAATCAGCTCCAAATACGGATGGTGAAGAAGGCACCTCAGCAGGACCCAGCACATCTCAGAACCCACCAGCAGATGGAGAGGACTCAGATCAGGAAATCATAACCATCACATCTCTGCCCAGAAAAGAATTAAGGCAAACTCGTCTGGACTACGCACGGAGAGAGGGTGAGACAATACTAAACTGGACCCTAAAATGTTGGGATGAGGGTGCAGAAACTGTAGATCTAGATAAGAGGGAGGCAAAACTTCTAGGCTCCCTGTCTCATGATGCCGGCCTGGATAAAGAATTAGCAAAGCTCGATGGAACACACACTCTCTGGGCCCGGATTACTAATGCTATAAAGCGCAGGTACCCTACCAGAGAGGATTTGCCTTGGGCCCCAATTAAATGGAAGGCTATGGAACAGGGCATTCGGTACCTGAGACAGATGGCTGTGCTGGAGATCATCTATGGAAATGGCCAGCTCCCCTTGGACCCAGATCAGGTGTCCATGAAACGGTCCTTAGTAAAGAAACTCATCCAGGGTGCCCCTCAAAGATATGCACACACACTAGGAGGGATGCTTCTGACTGGACAGGATGGAAGTCCTAAAACTGTGGGTGAGTTTGCTAGTGACCTGAGGGAATATGAGGACAGTGTCAGTCACAGGCCCATAATCTCAGCCATAGAGGCTATGACTAAAGACATCATCAAAGAGATTAAGGCCTCCAAGCCTGAACTGAGGGAAGGGGGTGACACCTTTTCTCCCCCTTCACCTTATCCATCAGAATGGATCCATGTTTCAGCCATCACGAATAAACGTCATTCTCCTCCCCCTAGGAGATCACCCCAAACTAATCAGGGGATGTCAAGGGTGGCTCTGTGGAGAGCTCTCTGTGACCATGGGGAAAACATGAACTGCTGGGATGGCCAACCCACCTCTGCACTCTGGGCCAGAGTACGGGAACTGCAAGGTGGCCCCAATGGGAATAACTCGCCCAGGAGAAGGGCAGCCCCAGTTTCCCAGGGTGGTTCCTCCCGTTCAAGAGACCCTTCTCCCAGTAACACAGGGCCCTGTGACAAATGTGGGCATCGCTGCCAGCATTAGAGGTGCCCTGCCTCCAGCCAGGCGGAGGTCAGGGACAACAGAGTGTACTGGGATGTGTTTGTGAAATGGCCTGGCACTTCAGAAGTCCTGAAGTACCGAGCTCTGGTGGACACAGGGGCCCAATGCACCCTAATACCATCAAGCTACAGAGGGACCGAGCCCATAACCATTCAAGGGGTCACAGGGGGCTCACAAGATCTGACTGTACTGCAGGCTGAGATAAGCCTGACTGGGAATGAGTGGGGAAAACACACCATAGTGACTGGTCCAGATGCACCTTGCATTCTTGGCATTGACTTTCTGCGGGAGGGATGTTTTAAGGACCCTAAGGGGCACAAGTGGGCATTTGGGGTAGCAGCTGTAGGGACTGCAAACAAGGAACAGCTGTCTGCCATGCCTGAGCTGTCAGATGACTCCTCTGTAGCTGGCAGCCATAAGGTGCAGGATTTGAAGTTACCAACTGCTTCTCGCATAGTGCATCGCAGGCAATACAGGACCAACCGAGACTCTCTGTACCCCATACATCAACTGATTCGACGACTGGAGAGCCAGAAGGTAATCAGCAAAGCTCATTCACCTTTCAACAGCCCAATATGGCCAGTGCGGAAGGCAAACGGGGAATGGAGATTGACTGTGGACTACCGTGGCCTGAATGAAGTGACTCCTCTGATGAGTGCTGCTGTGCCAGACATGTTGGAGCTCCAGTACGAACTGGAATCGAAGGCGGCCAAGTGGTATGCCACAATAGACATTGCTAATGCTTTCTTCTCCATTCCCATTGCAGAAGAATGTAGGCCAGAGTTTGCTTTCACCTGGAGAGGTGTCCAATATCAATGGAATCATCTCCCCCAGGGGTGGAAACACAGTTCTACCATCTGCCATGAAGTGATCCAAACTGCACTGGAGAAGGGTGGAGCCCCTGAGCACCTGCAGTTCATTGATGACATCATTGTATGGGGTGAGCCAGTAGAGGAGGTCTATCAGAAGGGTAAGAGGATAATCGATATCCTATTGGAAGCTGGTTTTGCCATAAAGAGAAGCAAGGTAAAAGGGCCTGCCAGAGAGATCCAGTTTCTGGGAGTTCGATGGCAAGATGGCCGTCGCCACATCCCTCAGGATGTGGTGAATAAGGTAGCCACTATGGTGCAACCCACTAGTAAGAAAGAGACACAATCCTTCTTGGGGCTTGTGGGCTTCTGGAAAATGCACATTCCCGGGTATAGTCAAATAGTGAAACCCCTCTTCCATGTAACACGGAAGAAAAATAGTTTTGTGTGGGGATCTGAGCAACAGGTAGCATTTGACCAGATAAAACGAGAAGTGGTCCATGCTATGGCTCTGGGACCTGTTCGAACTGGGCCAGAGATCAAGAATGTGCTGTATACTGCGGCTGGTGAGAGTGGTCCTACATGGAGTTTGTGGCAGAAAGCTCCTGGTGAGACAAGGGGCAGGCCCCTAAGTTTCTGGAGTAAGGGGTACAAAGGTTCTGAGGCCAACTACACTGCAACAGAAAAGGAGATCCTAGCTGCCTATGAGGGAGTCCGAGCTGCTTCTGAGGTAATTGGGACCGAGTCACCACTCCTTTTAGCTCCAAGGCTTCCAGTCCTGACTTGGATGTTTAAAGGGAGGGGCTCAACCCCACATCATGCCACAGATGCCACCTGGAGTAAATGGATGGCCCTGATAACTCAGCGAGCTCCAATGGGGAACTTTGAATGCCCTGGCATAGTAGAAGTGATCACCAACTGGCCAGAGGGTGCTGACTTTGGGATGCCACCAGAGAAGACAGTGACCCGTGCTGAGGAAGCTCCCCCATATAATGACCTCCCTGATAATGAAAAGGGCTATGCTCTATTCACAGATGGATCTTGCCGTCTTGTAGGGAGCAAGCGGAGATGGAAGGCAGCTGTCTGGAGCCCAACAAGCCAAGTGGCAGAAGCAAGGGATGGAGAAGGCGAATCCAGTCAGTATGCAGAGGTAAAAGCTGTCCAGCTGGCCCTGGATATAGCAAACCGGGAGAACTGGCTGGTGCTTTACCTATATACTGACTCCTGGATGGTGGCAAATGCCTTATGGGGGTGGCTGAAGGAATGGAAGAAGAACGGATGGCAGAGGAAAGGAAAGGCTATCTGGGCCACAGACCTGTGGCAAGACATTGCTGCCCATCTGGACAAGCTGCCAATAAAGGTACGGCACATCGATGCACACATTTCCAAAAGCAGAGCCACTGAGGAACACCAGCACAACCACCAACCAGATCTGGCTGCTAAAATCTCCCAGATAGACTTGGACTGGGAACACAAGGGTGAGCTATTCCTAGCTCGCTGGGCCCATGACACTTCAGGTCACCAAGGGAGAGATGCCACATACCGGTGGGCTCGGGACAGGTCAGTGGACATATCCATGGAAGCCATCTCTCAGGTTATTCATGAGTGTGACATCTGTGCTGCCATAAAGCAGGCTAAGCGCATGAAGCCTTTATGGTATGGGGGGAGATGGTCAAAGTATAAGTACGGAGAGGCCTGGCAGATCGACTACATCACGCTTCCTCGATCTCACAGTGGCAAGCAGTATGTACTGACCATGGTGGAGGCAAGTACAGGGCGGCTGGAAACCTACCCAGTACCTCATGCCACTGCCCGCAACACCGTCCTGGGCCTGGAGAGACACATCCTGTGGAGACAAGGCACCCCAGAGAGGATCGAGTCGGACAATGGAACCCACTTCAAGAACCATCTCACAAGGGACTGGGCAAAGGAACATGGGATTGAATGGATTTACCATATCCCATATCATGCACCAGCTGCAGGGAAGGTTGAATGCTACAATGGCTTGTTGAAGACCACCCTAAAAGCCATGGGGGGTGGAACCTTTAGGAACTGGGAAAAACACCTAGCTCAGGCCACTTGGTTAGTCAATAGCAGAGGGTCTGTAAACCGAGCTGGTCCTGCCCAGTCCAATCTGCTGCAAACAGTGGATGGAGATGGAGTTCCTGTGATCAATGAGAAAAACCTACTAGGAAAATCAGTATGGGTTTCCCTGCTGTTGGTGGGGGCAAACCAACCCGAGGGGTGGTCTCTGCTGAGGGGCCTGGTCACACATACTGGGTCATGCTAGAGACTGGGGGTATTCAGTGTGTGCCACAACGAAACGTGACGTTGGCTGAAAAGGTATAGCCTCTGAAGGTAACACCAATTAATGTCATGTAATCACTGTACAATAGTCATAAGTCGTTGTAAGTTTTCTCTCCTAGTTTGATAACAACCTAGTGTCCAGGATCCAGCATGAACCCACCGCACACAAGCATCAGCTCAAAAGGACTTCTGCATCATCTCGCCTACACCTGCTCCTGCTTCCCATACAGCAATAGACTGTTCCTGACTCCCCTTCAGAGGTGAAGATGGTTTCCTGTTCTCTCTTATTCTTCTCCATGTTCCTGCCCAGCTCAAGCACCACCTGCATCAACTGGCACCAGAGAGAGAGACTGCCCTGAGAGAGACACAGCCGGGATAAAGAGAGACTGCCCTGAGAGAGAGAGACACAGCCGGGATAAAGAGGGACTTACAACATGAACTCTAATACCACAACTCATGACTGGATAAAGAAACTGTGACAGGAAAGTGGAAGTAAAATAGAAGGGGTGGACTGTGCTGGGGCACACCCATCCTGGATGGGGCTGAGAAGAACCCAGCCCCAGGTGGACAAAAGAAATTTAATCTGGGGAGGGCTTGGCCCCTCCCCTGCTGGGAGAAGGTGGTCCCCTGACTCAGAGGTGGTCTATTCCACTTCCCCTTCCTGTCCAGCAAGCCTATAAAAAGGGCGGATATCTTGCTGCTCTTCCCTTTTTTCCTGCCTCATCTGCTCGAGAGTACTTCCTGCTGCTGTTGCTGTCACTGTCTCCTGCACCGGACCACGTGGCTGGGGCCCTCTCTCTCTCTCAACTGAATCCACCGACATCCAGGGGAACACAAGGCCATCCAGGCTTGGTTTTGTATATTTTTCTTCCCACTTACCCTCATCCCTCACCTCTGTGAACCCGCCCCGTTACTGATATATATATGTAAAAAAATATTTTTTTTCCTTTCCCTTTTTGTGAAAAAAGAAAAAAAATTTACTCCTCCTACTTCCAAACCGACTTCAGAATATTTCTTTCACGAGGTTTTTTGGTTTTTTTTTTTTCTTCTTCTCTCTCTCTCTGCACCCTGCCGAGAAAAAAAGGGAGAAGGGCTGAGGGAGGAATTTATATCTATTATCATTTGAGCTCCTAAACTCAGAGCTCAAACCACCACATAGGACAATCTGACTAATCTGATAGCCTTCTATGAAATTATGACCAAATGGGTAGATAAGGGCAGAGCAGTGGATGTCATATATCTTGACTTCAGTAAAGCTTTTGATACTGTCTCCCATAACATCCTTTTCTATGACGAAAAGCTCAGGAGATGTGGCATAGAAGGCTGGTCAGTGAGGTGGATTGAAAACTGGCTCCACAACAGAGTTCAGAGGGTTGCCATTAGTGGCACAGAGTCAGTTTGGAGGCCTGTGGCCAGTGGTGCTCCCCAGGGATGGGTACTGGGTCCAGTTTTGTTCAATATCTTTATCATCAACCTGGATGAGGGGATTAAGAGTACCCTCAGCAAGTTCCTGATGATACAGAACTGGGGGGGTTGGCTGACACCCCTCAGGCTGTGCTGCATCCAACATGACCTGGACAGGCTGAGAGCTGGGTGCAGGCAAACCTCATGAAGTTTAATAAGGACAAGTGCAGGGTCCTGCATCTGGGGAGGAGTAACAGCAGGCACCAGGGCAGGTTAGGGGCTGCCCTGTTGGAGAGCAGCTCCATGGAGAAAGACCTTGGAGTGCTGGTGGACAGCAAGTTCTCCATGGAACAACAATGTGCTCTTGTGGCCAAGAGAGCCAATGGGATCCTGGGGTGCATCAAGAAGGGTGTGTCCAGCAGGTTTGGAAGTTCTTCTACCTCTCTACTCTCCCCTAGTGAGACCACACCTGAAATAGTGCATCCAGTTTTGGGCTCCCCAGTTCAAGAAAGACAGAGAACTGCTGGAGAGAATCCAACAGAGAGCCATGAGGATGATTAGGGGACTTAAGCATCTCCTCTATGAAGAGAGACTGAGAGGCCTGGGGCTATTTAGTCTGGAGAAGAGAAGACAGAGGGGATCTCATCAATGTGTATAAATATCTGGGTGTCAAGTGGAGGGGGCCAGGCTCTTTTGGGTGGTGCACAGTGATAAGACAAGGAACAATGGGTTCAAACTTGAACATAGAAGATTTCAGCTCAACATGAGGAGAAACTTCTTTACAGTGAGGGTGACAGAGCACCAGAACAGGGTGCCCAGGGGGTTTGTGGAGTCTCCTTCTCTGGAGGCTTTCCAAATCCACCTGGATGCATTCCTGTGCAGACTACCCTAAGTGATCCTGCTTTGGTAGGGCGGTTGGACCTGATGACTTCTTGAGGTCCCTTCCAGCCTCTGATATACTGCAATACTGTGATACTGTGATATTTGTGATGATTCACATGCAGTCACTACTGCCATCACTGGTGATCCCCACTGGCATCGAGTTTCCACAGAGCACCTGAGGCAAAGGGAATAAGCGGCGACTGGGAGGGGAATGGTTAATTCCCTCTCTCTCTCTCTGCAGCTTCTGTGCCTCGTCCTGGCCCTGGCAAGTAGCACCAAAGCAGAATGTTTAGCTAGCATTGGCAAATAGGACGAATTGCTCACACCTCTGTCTGGGACTGGAGTCTGCAGTGAGCAACAAAATGGTGCAACAAAACTACCAAGCATTGGGTGAGCCCTGGGGACATTCCGATCCTGTTCCCAAAAGGTTATTTCCTGCTATGTTGTGGTAAGTGTGCATGGCTGGGAGCGCCCGCTCACATACACAGTGGTCCTTGTGCCATTGGTAGACCGGGCCTCTGGCAGCTGTCAGAGAATGCTGTGTGTTGGAAATTACTAGGTCACAATGGGACGGTTCAAACACTATAAAGAAGTACAAAGGGTTTCACTCAGACTGTGATTCTGAACTGAACCTCTGGAGTTCAGTGAAAGTGATTGCAGTGTCCATTGCACCAAGAGTTGCATATGCTCAAGCTTTAATGCAGCTCCGGAAGATGGGCTGCTGGATGGCCAAGGACAATAATGCCACCACTATTGCTTTGACAGGACTCATGCTTGATGTTGACTCTGTTTGCATAGCTGCATTGCAGAATCATGCTGCAATTGACTATCTTTTGCTAGTACAGGGCCACGAGTGTGAGGGATTAGACAGGATGTGTTTAGAATATGGAGTGAGCTAGGCTGCTGGCGGGCTAGCTGTTAACGACCTTGATGCTGGTGAGAAGTATCCCCCTTTGTTCTAAAAGATAACTAGCTCCAGGGAGAAATACAGCTGCAAGATAAGATGTTAGGGAAGGCTTTTTGCTCTCAAGTGTTATGGGAACTGAGAGGAGAGTAAAAGGTATTTAAGCCAGGGTTTGGTTCATTAAAGTTCTTGGCAGTTGTTGATGCAAAGTCTCAGTGTGATTATTCCTGGTGGCCATGGCAGCAGGCTGGGGGGGAGAAAGTTACAGCAGCGCTCCTGAGAAGTACAGCCAGACTCTCAGGAGGGTCTGCACCTTTCTACAACAGGGATGTGCTGTTGATGAATCTTAGTGATCATTCACTCTCAAGTGTACACCTTAGAGAAGTTAGCACATCAATTGAAGACAGATGATAGTTGGAACCCTTTTGTGTCCTTACAATGTGGTTGGCTGTGGCTTCAAAAGCTTCTTTTAGGTCTCTGTCTTATTGGTTTGATCTGCTTATGCTTTCTCTGTTTTCTGCCTTGTATTCTTGCCTGTGTACAAGATACGATTACTAGAGCGATTAAGTCTTTTAGCACTCAAGTTGTACGCTATTGGCCCCTGTTACTTCTAATCACACAGTGGGATGTGACAGGAAAGGGTTAATTGGTGTTTGATCAGAAGTACCCAGCAGCCTGATGAGAGTAACGGAAAACACGCTTCTGTAGGTTCTCTGTCTATAAACTAAGCGGGGCTAGGAATGTGTTGACATCCATGCTAACTGCAAAAGTCCTTCAAACACCTTGTAGAGGACAAATGGACCCAGAAGAAGATGAAGAGGAGGAAGGCCCGTGCTGGGCAGGGGGTGTCGCGACCACAAAATGGGCTGCATTATATAACACAATTGCATAATGGGGGAGGGGCTTCGATCCCCAAGACCCAGCCTCCTGGGACATATTGACCCAATGTCATGGGACGCTGGCCCCATTTAAGCTGGACACTGCTGATGACAGGGTTCTGCTGCTTCTCTGATCTGACAAGACAAAACTCGGTCTTGTGGGGATGCCTGCCTGGATGGGAGATGGTCAGCTCCACCATTTCACGATCTCTAGTGCCACCGAGTTCATCATCAGGTTATTAGGATGAGTTAGTTGTGCTTTGCTTTTGAACTGGGCTTTGCTTTTGGGATTGTCCTTTGCCTTTGGGTTGTGGTCGTTTTTGGTTTGTGCCTTGCTCTCATGCCTTACAGCGTTTCGGCGCAACCTTGTCTGCCTTTTAAATAAAACAAAGCTGTGTCTGACGGCACCTGTGGTACACATAATTGATTAATTCTTCATCCAAAAGAACTCACTAAAACACCGTCCTGGCCTGTATTAGAAATAGTGTGGCCAGCAGGAGCAGGGAGGTGATTGTCCCTCTGTACTCAGCGCTAGTGAGGCCACACCTTGAGTGCTGTGCTCAGTTCTGGGCACTATAGCACATGAAGGACATAGAGGGGATGGAGGGGGGACAGAGAAGGGTGACTAAGGGCCTGGAGAACAAGGCTTGTGAGGAGTGGCTGAGGGAGCTGGGGCTGTTTAAGTCTACAAAAGGCTGGGGGAAGACCTTACTGGTCTCTACAACTACCTGAATGGAAGTTGTAGAAAGGTAGGCACTGGTCTCTTCTCACAAGTAACTAATGGTAGAATGAGAAGGAATGGCCTCAAGCTGCACCAGGGGAGGGTTAGGCTGGACATTAGAAAAAAAAAATTCACAGAAAGGGTTGTGAGGCACTGGCACAGCAGCCCAGGTAGGTGGTTGAGTCGCCATCCCTGGATGTGTTTAAGAGCCATGTAGATCTGGTGTCTGAGGACATGGTGGAATGGGCAAAATGGATGGACTGGATGATTTCGGAGGTCCTTTCCAGCCTGGATGATTCTGTGATTCAAAACCTGCCTGGATGCATTGCTGTGTGACCTGCCCTAAGTGATTCTGTTCTGCCAGGGAGGTTGGACTAGATGATTTTCGAGGTCTCTTCCAACCCCTAACATTCTGTGATTCTGTCTGATCCTGTGAAACATTGGCTGCTCATGGCTTGGATGGGTGGGTGCTTTGCTGGGTTAAAAATGGAGTGAATAGCTGAGCCCAAAGAGGGGTGGGGAATGGAGCTCAATTCAATGAGCAGCCAGTCACCAGATGGGGTTCCCAAGGGCTCGGTACTGGGGTCAGTTCTCTTTAATATTTTTATCAATGATCTGGATTAGTGCACCCTCAGTCTAAACAATTCCATTGGCTGCTACTATCATTTATCTAATCTAAAATAATATCTACAACAATAGGTGAATAAAGACCATAGTCCATTCCGGCTATTTCAGATGTAGATGATTCAAAAGAGTCAAATCACAGGAAAAACAGCAAACAGCTTGTTTCCTCGCACATGGAGCGAAGGAAGGAACAGGGACTCTCAGGTGACTCAGGGCTCTCAGGGTTCGTGCACTGTAGATCTCATGGACTCTCCTCTTGGGCACGATGCTGTATCTGCACAACACTCTGAATTTAACCTCTCTCAGCCAAAGTTAGATTTCTTTGTGGAATACACTGAATCTCACCATTTTCTTGCATCACCCAATAGGTGTGACCAGGACCTTCAGCAGAAACCACCCCTCGGACAGGTTTGGCCTCTCCTGAAGGAGAAAATACCCAAACAGTTTTGCCTAACAGATTCTTTTCTCTGATAACAGGAACTCTATCACCTTCTTCCTTTCGCAACAAATCTGATTGGGCAGGTCCAGCTCGATTCACTGAACCTCTACTATTCACCAACCAGGTTGCTTGTGCTAAATGTTTCTCCCAGTTTCTCAAAGATCCACCCCCCATGGCTTTGAGAGTGGTTTTCAGCAAACCGTTGTAGCGTTCGATCTTCCCTGCAGCTGGTGCATAGTGGGGAATGTGGAATATCCACTCGATGCCGTGCTCTTTGGCCCAGTTTTTTACAAGATTGTTCTTGAAATGAGTTCCATTGTCCGACTCAATCCTCTCTGGAGTTCCGTGTCTCCACAGGATTTGTCTTTCCAGACCAAGAATGGTGTTACGTGCAGTTGCATGAGGAACTGGATAAGTTTCCAGCCATCCAGTGCTTGCCTCTACCATAGTCAGCACATACTGCTTACCAGATGGAGAACGAGGTAGAGTGATGTAGTCAATCTGCCAGGCTTCACCATACTTGTACTTGGACCATCGGTCACCGTACCACAAGGGCTTGATCCGCTTTGCCTGCTTAATAGCAGCACAAATGTCACAGTCATGGATGACTTGTGTGATAGCATCCATGGAAATGTCAATGGATCTGTCACGAGCCCATCGGTAGGTTGCATCTCTGCCTTGATGTCCTGACGAGTCATGGGCCCACCGAGCTAAGAACAGCTCACCTCGGTGTTTCCAGTCAAGATCAGGATCAGGATCAGAGTTTGTGTCCACCTGGGAAACTCTTGCAGCTAGATCTGCCTGATGGTTGTGTTGTTGTTCCTCAGTAGCTCTGCTCTTAGGAATGTGAGCATCGATGTGTCTCACTTTCACTGGGATTCTCTCAATGCGAGCAGCAATGTCTTGCCACAGATCTGCAGCCCAGATTGGCTTTCCTTTCCTCTGCCAGCCATTCTTCTTCCAGTCTTTCAGCCAACCCCACAAGGCATTGGCTACCATCCACGAGTCAGTGTAGAGATAAAGCTTTGGCCATCTCTCACGTTCAGCTATGTTAAGAGCTAGCTGGACAGCTTTTACCTCTGCAAATTGACTGGATTCTCCTTCTCCATCTCTCGCTTCTGCAACTCTGCGCGTTGGACTCCACACTGCAGATTTCCATCTCCGCTTGTTTCCAACAAGACGACAGGAACCGTCTGTGAACAAAGCATATCTCTTTTCATCATCAGACAGATCACTGTAAGGAGGAGCTTCCTCAGCACGAGTTACTCTCTCCTCTGGAGGTTTAGCACAGCTTGTGCCTTCTGGCCAGTTTGTGATCACCTCCACCAAACCAGGCCTTTCGAGATTTCCCATTCGAGCTCGCTGTGTTATCAGAGCCATCCACTTAGACCAGGTAGCATCCATTGCATGATGTGGTGAAGAACCTTTGCCTTTGAACATCCAATTCAGAACTGGCAATCTAGGAGCTAGAAGAAGTTGTGACTCAGTTCCGATCACTTCAGAAGCAGCTTTCACTCCTTCATAAGCAGCTAAAATCTCTTTCTCTGTTGGAGTGTAGTTTGCCTCTGAGCCTCTGTAGCCACGACCCCAGAAACCAAGAGGACGTCCTCGTGTCTCCCCTGGAGCTCTTTGCCATAAGCACCAGGTTGGACCGTTGTCACTGGCGGCCGTGTACAGAATGTTCTTAATGTCTGGACCAGTTCGGACAGGTCCCAGACCCATCGCTTGGACTACCTCTCGCTTGATCTGGTCAAAGGCTGCTTGTTGCTCAGGACCCCATTGGAAACTGTTTCTCTTTCGAGTCACATCATAGAGAGGTTTCACAATCTGACTGTATCCAGGAATGTGCAGTCTCCAAAATCCCACTATGCCTAAGAAACGCAGAGTTTCTTTCTTGTTCATGGGATTTGCCATGGTGGAGACTCTGTTTATCACATCCATTGGGATGTGACGGCGACCGTCTTGCCACCGCACTCCCAGAAACTGGATTTCTCTGGCAGGTCCTTTCACCTTGTCTCGCTTGATAGCGAAACCGGCTTGCAAGAGAATGTCAAGGATTTTGTTACCTTTCTCGAAGACTTCTTCAGCAGTCTCACCCCAGACGATGATGTCATCGATGAACTGAATGTGTTCTGGAGCTCCACCTTTCTCCAAAGCATCATGGATCACTGCATGGCAGATGGTTGAACTGTGAATCCACCCCTGGGGCAAACGATTGAATGTGTACTGAATGCCTCTCCAGGTGAAAGCAAACTGAGGCCTGCATTCCTCTGCTATGGGAATAGAGAAGAAAGCATTAGCAATGTCTATGGTAGCATACCATTTGGCCTGCTTGGATTCCAGCTCATATTGGAGTTCCATCATGTCTGGTACAGCTGCACTCATGGGTGGAGTTACTTCATTCAAGGCACGGAAATCAACTGTCAGACGCCACTCTCCATTCTGCTTTCGCACAGGCCAGATTGGACTGTTGAAAGGTGAATGAGTTTTGCTGATGACCTTCTGACTCTCCAGCTGACGAATCAAGTTTTGAATGGGCACCAAAGAGTCACGGTTGGTTCTGTATTGTCTGTGATGCACAGTTTGAGAAGCAACCGGCAGCTTTACATCCTCTATCTCATGTTGTCCCACAACTGCAGATTCATCTGAAAGCTCAGGTCTAATGGACAACTTCAATTTTCCTCCATCAATTTCTACAGTTGCTATTCCAAAAGCCCATTTGTAACCCTTAGGGTCTTTAAAACGCCCTTCTCTCAGAAAGTCAATTCCCAAAATACAAGGTGCATTAGGACCTGTTACAATAGTATGTTTCTTCCACTGCTTCCCAGTTAAACTTATATCAACCTCTATCTTAAACAACTCTTGAGATCCACCAGTGACTCCCTGAATAGTTATAGATTCTCCCCCTTGATAATTTGATGGTATGATGGTGCACTGAGCTCCTGTGTCAACCAAGGCCCTGTACTTCTGAAATTTTGAAGTGCCAGGCCACTGGATGTACACATCCCAATAGATTCTGTTATCTCCATTATCCCTTACCTCCCCCTGGCGGAAGGCAGGGCACCCCTAATGGTGGGGATTACATCCACATGTACAGCTGGCACAACGTCCAGCATCAGAATTAGGATCACTGTTGGAGCTATCAGAGTTGTTCTGGGAAACTGAGGAAGCGACAGCTACCCTCCTGGTATTGCTACCTCGGGATCTGCCCCTCTGCAGCTCCCGTAACCTCTTGAAAAGATCAGAAGTTGGTTGACCATCCCATCTGTTCATGTTCTCACCAAACTGATCACGCAGAGTTATCCAGATACTGCCACGTGATTGCCTCTGCTGTCTGTTTTGGTTTGACCTATTCTGGAATGGCCTTCTTGGAGCACGTCTGTTCCTAACAGCTGAAACTTGTATCCATCTGGAGGAAGAGGAATTAGAATCATCCCCCTTCATCAAGTTGGATATGGAGGTTTTAAGTTCCTCCTTCAGCTCTTTCATGCAATTCTCCATCTTTCCAGACAGAGTTTCAATGGCTGAAACCAAAGAAGTACGTGCAAGACTATCCTCCAATTGCCTCATTTGGTCAGTGAAATGGCCAACAGTAGGAGGTGCTCCACCATAATTTCTTGCCACAATCCTGCTTGCCAGAATAGTGGCATAATTAGGAGGAGCAAGCTTAATGAGCTTTTTGGCAAGGCCTGTTCCAACAGGAATTTCATCAGGATTCAGAGTCTTATGATCTCCATACATTACTTCTCTCACAGCAAACTCTCTCAGACGCTTGATTCCCTCAGCTATTGTGGTCCAAGGCTTAGGGTTCCATGGTAAATCATCTCTGCTGGGGTACCTCAGCGAGACTGCCAGTAGGAGGCGTGCCCACAGAGAAACTTTACCAATGCACTTGCCTAGGTGCCTGTCTATGCCTGTATCCTTTGAGAGCATCCCCAACTGAGAGGCTGACTTGTCACCTACCACCAATGCTGGGGCTCCCATATCAAAACACCTGGCTAGCCAAGACAGGACTGGCTCATTATCTCCTCTGATGTAATCCTTTCTCACATGTCTAATTTCCTGTCTGGGTGCATTAGCTGACTGTATGTCATCCTCATCATCATCATCATCATCATCATCCTGAGGTCGCTGTCCCCATAATCCTATTTTAATCCTCCGTTGAATTTCTTTGAGTTCAGAGGCACTACCAGCAGTTGCTAATCTACTAGGGTCTACATCCTGACCTACATCTCCATCATCCATGTGGGGTCTCAAGAGGTCTACCAGAGTTTTAAGGCTAACCCTCTCTTCCTCATCAGAAGGATCTTTCTTAAGAGAGGGACCCTGAGTAGAAGGACCCTCATCTCCATCTGCACCATCTCCTGCAGCATCTGCATCTCCTTTACGCTTTCTGGTTACAGTGGCCACCAAATTTACTGGCTTGGTTTTCACATTCACAGCAGAGTTGGAAGAGCAAGTAGCCTTATGTCTTTCTTGATACAGTGCTATCAGTAGCCATATAATTATTCCAAGAAGCAACAAAATTAAGATTAAGGCTAGTACAAGATATCTAAGGTACCACTGGTTCCAAAGACCCTCTGTAGTTGTAAGAGGAGTAACAAACTCATATGTGTCTGCTAGCAGATCCATAGTTGAGTTACCATAGCTTCTTAGCCCAATAAGACCATAACAGAATTCACCAACATCCAGTAACTTGTTCTTAACCCAAAGAAACGACTTATATGCCACATATCTCACAATCTTGTCTATCATGCAAGAAATGGCCCATCTGTAAACAATCACACTGATAATAGATGAAATAGAATGACTCAGAATCCAAAACAGCTTCATTTTGCTTCCTAATCTGAGCAGAAATAAATCACAAGCAATCGAGCCCCGAGTTGGAGCACCAAAAATAAAAAGTGTGTCGGTGTGAGCTGAAATTCTCCCCCCACCAACAATAACCAGGCTAGCCCAGTCTGGAAGCAAATGAAAAGCTGTATTTACAAGCAAAGTCTAAAATCTACAATGAAATGCAATGAATATGTACAAATATACAAAATTCACAACATTTACAAATATATACAATCAACAGAAAAAGCACAACCGATCTCCCTTTGCTTCCCCCCAAGGGGACCCTCCCAAAGGGGCCTCCCTCTCCCAGGAGCTTCCCCCCCAGACCCCCCTGGACAGAGAAGCAGAGTTAGTTAAGCAGAAAGCTGTTAACTTAGCTGCCAAGGTCAGTGTGTTATCTTCAGCCAGAAGAGAAGAAGAAACAGCAGCCAGACAGCCCAGCAACTGCCCCCACTGCAGAACGCAGAATGTGCAGAGTGCCAACTTTGTTTTGGGTAATAGTTCTTAAACATTTCTATCTATCCAATGGAAGTGTTTAGAACAATCGTTATTTTGATCTCTTACACCCAATAGTGACTTATTTACATTCTTTCACTTTCTCTGTACTGAACTTTGCAAGGAAAAATTAAAAAGACAGTTTCAAACCACCACACTCAGTCACTTTGCAGATGACATCAAGTTGGGTGGGATGTTGATCTGTTTGAGGATGAGAGGGTTCTGCAGAGGAATCTGTCCAGGCTGGAGTGATTGGGCAAGGCCAAATCTCTAAGATTCAACAAGACCCAGGTCCTGTACCTCAGTCACAACAATCCCAGGAAGGCTCCAGGATCAGGGCAGAGTGGCAGGAAACTGCCTGGCATTGATCAACAGCCAGCTGGAGATGAGCCAACAGCATCCTAGCTTCTATCTGCAACAGCATGGCCAGGGCTAGAGTGGTGCTTGTCCACCTGGGCTGGGCACTGGTGACACACTGCACCTTGAGTACTGGAGTCAGTTTTGAGGCCCTCACTCCAAGAAGGACATTGAGGGGCAATAAATTGTGAAGTCAGAAATTTTCTTGAAGAAATCACTCTTCTGTGATTGAAGAAAAGAAGAAAAGCAAAACAAACAGAAACCAGGACTTGCTGTGAGACATCAGCATACCTCTGTTGTTCTTAAATAGATAACCTTTGCATAGATAGGAAGAACCAGGACTTTCTGTGTAAACATCAACATACCTCTGTCATTTTCACATTGATAAATTTCTGAATAGATAAGAAGCATGGACTATATACGTTTGTACTAAAACCCCTTTCGATACACAAGTCTTTTGGGAGAGATCCTACCGGTGTTCAGTGCTGTAATAAAAAATACGAGAAACTTACTGAGTTTCTTGTCCTTCTCTAAATCATTTTGGTGATTGCAGCAGGACCACTCTATTTGGCTGTGGGACCTGCTGAGGAACAGGACCTCTCAGGGCACCCCCAAGAGATTCACGAGGAGAGCTATACTCACCAGATCACCACAGGAACAGCCAAGACTGCCGACAAAGAGAAGTTCTGCTGTTATAAAAGGAGGGGTAGTATCCATAAGTGGCAGAGGGATGCCTTGTGTGGGAGACAGGCATTGATTGCCACCCCTAGGGAAAAGAGCTCTAAGAGGAGGGTCCCAAAGGGAACTATAAGCATTGTTTGTATTTTAAGTGTGTGGGAGTGGGACCAGGGGGGTTCTAAAGGAACTTAAAGTATTATAAACACTGTTTATAATTTGAGTGTGTGGTTGAGTGTGTGTGATTGAGATGTAGAAAATCTACGAAGCAAGAGGGAGTCCCGATCTGTGGTTCCATTTTTCCGTGAGGAGACTGCCAGAAAGGAACAAAGTGCATGAGTGAATGGGAATGGGGGCCAATAATTGTATTTTTGGGACCAGTCATTTTATCATAATTGTATTTGTTGTGTGTTGCAAAAAGCCAGTACCATGTTGTATCATGTAGAATGGGGGGAAGACAAAGTAGTGAGATCCCAAAACATACCCCACTTGGTTGTATACTTGCCCACTGGGATGAAATTGGAGGCCCTCCAGGAGGGTCGACAAAACAACAGACCCTTATTAAATTTTGTACCCAGTGGTGGCCATTATATAAGTTAGGCAATGGAGAAAAATGGCCTGTGAATGGGAGCCTAGAGTATAACACTTCATTGCAACTGATGTTGTTCTTAAGAGGAAAAGAAAAATGGGAAGAGTCAATCTATGGTGACATGTTTTTCTATTTCTGAGAACATCCTCAGCTTCAAAGGGACTGTGGTATAAGAGCTCCCTCAGATCCATTAGTTTTGGCTCTTGAAAAGGAAAATAAGGCTAAGAACAAGAGGCAGACATGCTTGAAAAGGTGTTGTTCTGCATGTAGCATAGGACAGAGATGTCTTAAACTTGAGGAATCAAAAGACCTGCCTGAATTTTCCCTCCAGGAAAATCGCAAGGGGTAGTAACAGCGAGTCCAGGAGATAACATAGAGGGTTCTGGGAGCTATCAGGGATTCTCATAGTGACATTGGAGTTAGCTCCACAACCCAGGCTCTGGGAAGCCCAGTGACAAGAAGGACCCGAAGACAACAAGCAACTGCCCTGGCTCCCCAGATACCCATTCAGGCCCCTCTATGACAAGCGGAAGGGCCAGAGGGTGACCCAGTCTGGATTAAGGTACCCTTACAAGTCAGGATTTGGATAGCTGGAGAGAAAAGGCTAAAAATTATTGTAATGACCCTATAGGAACAGCTACTCATTTTCAATTTATGATCAGGCAGCATAATCCAGACTGGGATGATATCCAGTTATTACTGGAACAAATGACTTAAACAGAAAAACAATTAATTGAAAGACATGGATCGGAACTGGCAACAGAAAGAATTCAAACCCGGGGAGGGGGAGCAAATATAGGGGATGTATTTCCACTCCAAAATCCAGGATGGAATACAAATGATGCCCTGCAAAGAACTAGACTGGAACAGTACTGGGAATTTATAGCCAGGGGAATGGAAAAAGCCATCCTGAAAGCAATTAACTGGTCTGTATTATAATCAATCAGACAAGGGCCTGGTGAACCTCCTTCAGAACTCCTAGATAAACTGAGGGAGGTCATGAGGAAAAGTACCTCTCTTGACCTTGGGTCAGAAGTAGGTACACAACAACTGGTATCACTATTTATTGGGCAATCTGCTGGTGATATCAGAAAGAAGTTGCTAAAATTGCCAGCTCCGCAGGGAAGGGATTCGGAGGCACTTTTGGATGTAGCATGGAGGGTATTCTCTAACAGGGAAGAAGAGAATAGAAAAAAAGAAAAAAGGATGTTGGTGGCAGCATTGCAGGAAAGTAGGGAGACTAAAGGGCCTACTAGGGCACGGTCAGAAAAGGATCGGTGTGCAATCGATTAGAAGAAGGGACACTGGAAAAGAGAATGTCCAGAAAGGAAAAAGAAAAATAGGATTCAGACACAATTGAGGAGAATTATTAGGGAGGACTGGAGAGAACCACGAATACCCTGGCAGACTCTATGGTTATAATGAGGCTAGGGGAAAAGGAAAAGAAATTGGAATGCCTGGTTGATAACAGGAGCAACCTTTTCAGTCTTAAATCAAGCCTTGCTACCTTTGGATGAGAGCTGTGTTTGTGTGGTAGGGGCTACAGGTCAGACCAAGAAGGTGCATTTTTTTAAACCTCTTAGATATAAATATGGTAAAACCTGGGGCTTACCAAAGATTTTATATATGCCAAATGCCCAAGAGTCATTACTAGGAAGGGACTTGTTAGAAGCATTGGCAGCTGAAATTAAATTTAATAAGGGGAAGGTAGAATTTAGGGTAAGGGAGGAACAGCTAATTGAGGTTTTAAGTCTTGCACTAATGAGCCCTCAATGAGAGGAAAACAAAATAATAGAAAGCATAAAAGATCAGAGATATCCTGGGGTTTGGGACACTGAGCAACCTGGAAGGGCCAAAAATGCCTTACCAATAATAATACATCTTAAACCCAGAGCTCAACCAATCAGGATAAAGCAATATCCTTTAAGGAGAAAAGATAGGGAAGGAATTTTGCCCATTATAGGAAAATTTATAAAATATGGGCTATTAGCAGAATGTGAATCATCATACAATACCCCAATTTTGCCTGTGAAGAAACCCACAGGAGAGTACCAGGTAGTACAGGATCTAAGGGCCATAAATACAATTACGAGGGACATTCATCCAGTAGTAGCAAACCCATACACTCTCTTAACTCAATTGAGGACAGAGTTAGAATGGTTTATCGTTTTTTTTTCTGCCTACCCCTGGCCCCTGAAAGTCAGTCACTGTTTGCTTTTGAATGGGAGAATCCAGAAACTAACAGAAAATGTCAACTGACCTGGACAGTGTTGCCCCAGGGATTTAAAAACAGCCTCACTATTTTTGAAAATCAACTGGCAAAAGAATTGGAGAAGTGGGATCAGCCAGAAGGAGACGGAGTCCTGCTACAGTATGTAGACGACATCTTGATAGCAACTTGAACCACAGAAGAATGTGAACAATGGACTGTGAGTATGTTAAATTTTCTGGGACTTGATGGGTATCGAGTCTCCCCACAAAAGGCCCAAGTAGTACAGCAGCAAGTAACTTACTTGGGATATGAACTGACTGCAGGGAAGTAATGGACAGCCAGTAATCCATGATTGTTTGGAAACAATCGAGGCTACTTACTCCAGCAGACCTAACCTGAAGGAAGAACCCCTGGAGACGGCAGATCATAACTGGTACACTGATGGAAGCAGTTTTGTGATCCAGGGAGAAAGAATGGCTGGTTATGCTGTAACTATTGATGAAGAGGTGATTGAGGCAGAAGCCCTACCGGGTAACACCTCTGCCCAAAAGGCAGAAATAATAGCTCTGACTAGAGCCCTAGAGCTCTCTCAAGGAAAGAGTACAAACATATGGACAGACTCCAAGTATGCCTTTGGAGTAGTGCATGCCCATGGAGCCATCTGGAAAGAGAGAGGACTATTGTCAACCCAAGGAAAAGGCATTAAGCATGCAGAAGAAATATTGAGGTTATTTGAAGCAGTACAAAACCCAAGCAAAGTAGCTATAACGCACTGCAGAGCACACCAAAAGGGAAACACTGGTCAGGAAAGAGGTAACCGGTTGGCAGATGATACGGCTAAAACAGTGGCCAGGGAGGGGAAAGAGGTCCCGGATGCTAAACTGACAATTGAGCAAAAGGAACCAGAACCTGTGTATAACACAGAAGATCAGAAATTAATTAAGGACCTTTTAGGGACTAGGATAGGGAAAGGATGTGCTAGGACACCAGATGGAAAATTAGTCATACCTACTAACTTCCTTTGGGCATCTCTTCAGATGGAACACGGAATAACTCATTGGGGAACGGAAGCTCTGTATCAAAAATTGTTTCAGGAGTGTACAGCACAGAAACTGTACACCAGTCTAGAGCAGGTAACTCGACAATGTGAAGTATGCCTTAGGGCCAACCCCAAGGTGGTGAAAGAAGTCAATCTGGGACAAATTAGTAGAGGAAATTATCTGGCACAACAGTGTCGAATTGATTTCACTGAACTCCAAAGAAAGGGGGATATAGATATCTTTTGGTACTTACTGACACCTTCTCTGGTTGGCCAGAAGCATTTCCCTGTCACAAAAAGAAAGCTCAGGAGGTTACCAAAGCAATGTTACAAGAAATAATACCCCGGGCTGGGGTGCCTGCTACTATTTCCTCAGACAGAAGATTACATTTTGTGGCCAAGGTAGTACAATAAATAAGTAAAATCTTAGGAATTGATTGGCAACTCCACACTCCTTACACTCCATACTCAAGTGGACAGGAGGAGAAAATGAACCATTTAACTGAGAATCAGATAATAAAAATTGGACAGGAGGCAAAACTCCCTTGGCCACAAGCATTACCAATTGCTCTGTTGTGAATTCGAACTAAGCAAAGGACTAAGGAGAAGCTAAGTCCATTTGAAATTCTACTTGGAAGACCCTATGTGGTGGGAACAATGGATCCTTCCGAACCAGGGCAGTTCAGAGAAGAGATGCTGAATAAGTATGTCCAACAGATTTATAAGAATTTAAACATGATTAACAAACAAGTGGTTGGAACCAATGTGAGGGGACTAGACAGACCAGTTCGTGATGTGGAACCTGGAGACTGTGTCTATGTTAGATCTCTTTCAGAAAATCCTCTGGAACCCAAGTGGACAGGACCATATCAAGTGTTGCTTATATCCTTCACAGCCATCAAAATCAGAGAGCAAGCTGCTCGGACACACCACACGTGAGTAAAGAAGGCAAAAGGCAGCCCTTGGAAAGCAGAAGAGCTGGGAGATTTGAAGTTGAAAATAACTTGTCAATAATGTTTACTTATTTGCTGTTATTTAAAATAATAATAGTGGGAGCATGGGATGATAACTTGCATGTAAAGTGATGAGAAACATAACTTTAGGGTTTAAGCTAGAATCTTGTTGGGTATGTACCACTCTCCCAACTGACCAATTAGAAGTGCCACTTTATGGAATACCTCATAAGAACCGGACATTTGAAGTTAAAGTAGGTAAAGAATTTTCAGATTTTACGAGCCAATATGGAATGGGGAATGGAGAAAAGGGACCTAAATATGATCTTTTACCCTGGGATGAGAAACAAGAAACTAAAGCATAGGCAAGATTTACTCACAGAAATATTACCAGATTCCCATTTGGGAATAGGCATTTTTTTTAAATATTTGAGTTACTGTCCTAGAAGAGGCATTAATAAACCAGCTAAACTGGCCACTGACGTTTCTCCTCCCTGCCTGTTGCAGTGGTCCAGGTTCGCGGTCAAGGAGCCAATAGGCAGGCACCGTTGATGCTGCCTGGGGGGGGTGGAAGCTGGACCCCATGCCTCACATTTCACACAGACAACTGCATGTGTCAGAGGCTAGTCGAGAAGGTGTGTACTGTTTGCCCACCACACAGCACTTTGAACTGATTGGCGATATTTGAAAAGGTAATCTGCCATTGGGCCATCCAGTTTTCAAAAGGGGAATTTATAGGGGATGATTCGAAAGCCCATATCCCTGTTCCTTAGCGGGATTCAAGAAGGTGACAAGTACCCACTTTGTGCCTGTCTTCAGGGTAGTTACCTCCTATTGTCCTCGTAGCAGCGTGTTGGGTTCCAAGCCACATCACAGCGGAGTGCTCTCTCTTTCTCTCCCTCACTTCCAATTTGGGACTTGTTTTTGGATTATCCCTGCCCTTTGGACTACAAATTGCAGCTCCGTGCATCTCTTCATTTGTCAAGAGTTTGGGTGACTATAAGCTCAGCAGTTCTTGAGTAACTAAAGCTAATTTACTTGGTTATTTCTAAAGTTCACAGACTGTTTCTCTGTGGTTTAACTCCACAGTGAGGCTGGGAGGGTCTATCCTGCCTCCCGAGGTGGCATAGTTGTTTGTTTTCGTGTTTTAAGAGTTTCCAGTTTGTTCCTCTGTATTCCAAGCTTCTGATTTTTCTAGACCGTTATTCCATTGTTCATTAATGTCCTATAGTGTGCAATCAACCTATCACCAACTGGGCAAAAGAACCTGAATCAAATTAGCATGGAAAAATTTTTTTATATCTAATAAATCATATTAATATTTATCAGATTTCCATCTTATAAATTTGATCATAAATCATATCAGTTACCAGATTGTACAAATACTACTAAAGTAGGAAAATTTAAAGGACTCAAGAGGAGGCTAAAACAGTATTATGATTTTAAAAAGCAATCGTATTTGAATCGGTGTAAGATGGCTGCAGGTTGGGGGTGGCTGTGCGGAGATGGATATGCACGAAAGAGCTTACTGGAGAACTGGGAAGGACACTGTGTGGGGGACAATTGATCCCACAGTATACAATACATAATGAAATAATTACAGGGATTGTAAGAAGTCCCTGCAGAAGGGTAAAAAGAGTAATAAACCCACTAGCAGAGAGACTGAGGGGATTCCATAGTTTTGTCAGATGGCTGATTCCTACGCTAGGAGTAAGTGAATTAGAAAAGGCTATAGTGAATATCTCAGCCACTATGGAGATTGCCCTTTCAGCAACTGAGGATGCCACTGGGCAGAGCAGAAAGAAATAGAGTCCACATAAAATTACAGGACAGTTTAATACGCTTTAGATATTTTATTTGCCAAAGAAGGACGACTATGTACAATAGTGAATGATAGTTGTTGCTCACATGCAAATGAGGAAAAGAAGATAGAAACAGACTTGCATAAAATACGGGAACAAAGTAAGGTATTCCATGAAGTTAGCAGGGATGATGTATCATACGGATTTTCAAACCTCTGGGAGAAGTTAACCTCGTGGATGCCCAACATTTTCTGGCTTAAACAGTTATTAGTAGGAATTGTAATGATTATCATATTAATAGTATTAATATTAGTCTTGATTAAGGTAATTATGTGTATTGAAAAGAGTGATATGAAATCCTATCAGAGGTATATAAATTATAAACTTAGGCATGATCTGGAAACAGGAAATTATTTTAAGAAAATGTAGTATAGGAATATACTATTGGGCGGAAGAAATGGGGAAATTGATTGAAGAAGAAAAGCAAAATAAACAGAAACCAGGACTTTCTGTGAGACATCAACATACGCCTGTTGTTCTTAAATACATAATGTTTGCATAGATAGGAAGAACCAGGACTTCCTGTGTAAACATCAACCCCCCAGGGATCAGTGCTGGGCCCCATCCTGTTCAATATCTTTATTGATGATCTGGATGAGGGGATTGAGTCCATCATCAGTAAATTTGCAGATGACACCAAGCTGGGAGCAGGTGTTGATCTGTTAGAAGGTAGAAGGGCTCTGCAGAGGGACCTTGACAGGCTGGACAGATGGGCAGAGTCCAACATGATGGCAGTCAACAAATCCAAGTGCCGGGTGCTCCACTTTGGCCACACCAACCCCATGCAGAGCTACAGGCTGGGGTCAGAGTGGCTGGAGAGCAGCCAGGTGGAAAGGGACCTGGGGGTACTGGTTGACAGGCGCCTGAACATGAGCCAGCAGTGTGCCCAGGTGGCCAAGAGAGCCAATGGCATCCTGGCCTGCATCAGGCACAGTGTGGCCAGCAGGAGCAGGGAGGTCATTGTACCCCTGTACACAGCACTGGTTAGGCCACACCTTGAGTACTGTGTCCAGTTCTGGGCCCCTCAGTTTAGGAAAGATGTTGAATTGCTGGAGCATGTCCAGAGAAGGGCAACGAGGCTGGTGAGAGGCCTTGAGCACAAGCCCTATGAGGAGAGGCTGAGGGAGCTGGGACTGTTTAGCCTGGAGAAGAGGAGGCTCAGGGGTGACCTCATTGCTCTCTACAACTACCTGAAGGGAGGTTGTAGCCAGGAGGGGTTTGGTCTCTTCTCCCAGGCAACCAGCACCAGAACAAGAGGACATAGTCTCAAGCTGTGCCAGGGGAGGTTTAGGCTGGAGGTGAGGAGAAAGTTCTTCACAGAGAGAGTGGTTGGCCATTGGAATGGGCTGCCCAGGGAGGTGGTGGAGTCACCATCCCTGGAGGTGTTCAAGAGGGGATTGGACGTGGCACTTGGTGTCATGGTTTAGATAGTCATGAGGTTTAGGGTGACAGGTTGGACTCGATGATCTTTGAGGTCTCTTCCAGCCTTCTTGATTCTATGATTCTATGATACCTCTGTCGTTTTTACATTGATAAATTTCTGAATAGGTAAGAAGCATGGACTATACATGTTTGTACTAAAACCCCTTTCAATACACAGGTCTTTTGGGAGAGATCCTACCTGTGTCCAGTGCTGTAACAAAGGCATAATACGAGAAACTTACTAAGTTTCTTGTCCTTCTCTAAATCATCTGCACAATTAAGAATTTCACTGAGTCCACCCCTCTCCGAGCATGTGTGAACCTGAGGATCAGCTAGTGAACAGACTGATGGGGAACATTGGATAACCAGCAGGGAAGGTCAGGAGGATTCTTCTTGAAGACCCCAGAGCGCACATGTGAGAGAGACATTTGCATCCATCCCCATGAGATCCAAGAGACTGATGAAGACGATAAAGATTTCTGGGCAGTGATGAAAATGCAACGATGCTGCTTTAAACGCTGTAACCAAACCCTCTTCGACAGGTGCAGACTTTGCAGGAACACCCGTCTGCACCTCCTCATCTGAAATCAAGCCTCCCTAAATGTTCGAACACGGTCTTGGAGCATTCGAATACGAGATTTTCGGTAACAGAACTATCCCGGGTCAGGTTGTTTGCGGCTCTGAGCAATCTGCTGTAGTTGCAGATGTCCTTGATGACTGCACGAGGCCGCCCTGGATGAGCTAGAAAACTCCTTCCCACACAAACCACCCTGTGCCGCTCTAACCACCCGAAGCCGGAAAGCCCGCACCGCCGCGCACGCACCGCGCCGCGCGCGCTTCCGCTTCCGGTATCACTTCCTCACTTCCTGTGCCGGAGCGGCTGCCATGGCCGTGCTTGCCTCCAATCCCAACAACCCCGTGGTCTTCTTCGATGTCACCATCGGCGGGCAGGTGGGCGTGGCGCGGTCCGGGTGCTGCGATCTGTGACGGGCGGCGCCTGCGGGGCTGTGCTGGGAGGGAGAGGGGCTGCAGTGGAGCACCGAGGGAGGGGAGGGGAGCACTACAGAGTGGGGTCGGCAGGGTGCATGGCGGGGGCGGGGGGGCTGTAGAGGGTGTATGAGCGCAGAGAGGAATTGTGGGGGTGCACTGGGCTTGTATGGTGAGTGGAGGGGAGCACATAAGGCTATGGAGTGGGAGGAGCAAGGGACCTGCAGTGTCTATCTGGGAGCAGTTTTGCAGGGGTGCACAGCTCAGGTTGCTGTAGGGGTTTAATTGGGCATGTGGGAGTGCAAAGGAGGCGCAACTGGGAGCGGGAGTGGCCCAAGAGTTCATTGTGGGGCTTTCAGGGGGTCAACTGGAAGAGCTTTGAGGGGTGCAACAAGAGGGAACAGCAGGGGTCTGTACAGTGACAGGGTGCATGGGAAGGGGCTTCAGGGGAGGGGAGGAGAAGTGTATTTAGAGGGACTCACCGGGAGGGAAGGGTGCAGCAGGAGGTTGAATATGGGGGAGAACCCTAGATGTGGACCCTGGTGTGTGTGAGTAGGGCCCAGAAAGCTCACCTGGCCACTGTCTCCCCAGGAGGTTGGGCGCATGAAGATTGAGCTGTTTGCTGATGTTGTACCCAAAACAGCTGAGAACTTCAGGTAAGCAGCAGCCAGTGCTCCTGCAGCTCAGCCTGGACACGTGCTGCAGAGGCTTTTTTCAGTGCAGGAATGTCTCTGGAAGCACAGTGAGTGCCTGCCCCCTACAGCCACTGCACCCACTTTGTTCTTCTCTCTTCTCCCAGAGAGATGTGACCTTGTGCACCTTCCTAAATTCCCTGGGGGAGTCCGTTTGGCTGGAAGGGAATGGGCTCCTTTTTCTGCTCCCTCTGTGGAGTTCTGATACACTTGGTACATTTATAGAATCATACAATCACAGAATTGGTAGGGACATCTGGAGATCATCAAGTCCAACCAACTGCTAAAGAAGGTATGCCTAGGGCAGGTTGCAAAGGAACACATCCAGGAGGGTTTGGAAAGTCTTCAAAGAAGGAGACTCCACAACCTCTCTGGACAGCCTGCTCCAGGGCTCTGTCACCTTCCAAGAAGTTTCTTCGTAAGTTCAAGTGAAACCTCTTGTGTTCCAGTTTGCACTCATTGCCCCTTGTACAATCACTGGCCACCTTCTGCCTTTTATACAAAGCAGTCCCTCAATACCATGGTGGAGTTCTCCTGGCACTTGCTGAAAGATGTACTGCTTAGACATCCCACACTTCCACAGAATACCCATGGAGATACATTATTCATTGTAAAAGATGCTGCCTGCTCCCTATTCACTGTCTCTCACATCCTCAGTGTTATATATCTGCCCCTCTCAACTGCAGAAAGCACAGAAGTCTGTTTTGAAACAGCAGCAGGGAGGCATTGCTGCCTGTTCCTGTTTCACTTGGGAGGTCCCCAGTGCAGTAAGGAAAGTCCTGTACAGCAGGCAGTGCATGGTCAGTGAGCTTCTGTGTCCTCAGAGTTCATCTCTAACCTCACACTCTGCTCTTGTTTTTGTTTTCCAGGCAATTCTGTACAGGGGAATTCAGGTGAGTGGGTTAAAGTGCTCTTTTAAGTAGCCTACTCAGAGAAACAGGGCTGGGTGAGAAGGAAATTTCTCTTACTACAGTAGCACAACCTGCAAGGGTTACAGAAGTCTGCTCTGAGGAAGTTGTGCCAGGCTCAGTCAGTCACGGACAAGGCAGGCTTCCCCTTCTGGGCATGACTTTGTGCTCAGGTTGCTCTAAAAAGCCCCTTCTGCAAATTCCACCTGCTGATGCTGCACACCATGCTGGGATCCCATGAGGATGGTGGTACAGATGTTGTAGGGAACCATGTTGCTGAGCATGCAGAGCCCATTCAAAGTGGTCTCTGTTGGCCTCTGATGGCACCAGGGTGCAGCATTTGGCTCTGTAGCAAGGCAGCTGATAACATACAGGGTAACCCCTTGGAACTCAATTCCTGGGATAGCAAGTATTGTATTGGCAATGATTTTCCTTTTTGTTTCCTTGCAGGAAAGATGGTGTGCCTATAGGTTACAAAGGAAGCACTTTCCACAGGTAATTCATCTACTTAAACAGCAGCCTGAGCTAGAGGTAGTTTTGAGAGCTGTCTCAAGGTCCTTACTGGTCTAAGAGTCATTTTGTAGGTCACTGCTAATGTTGTCCTTCTGGGGATTTGTGGGCTTCAGGGATGTTCTCAGATGTGCATTGTGGGATCACTGGGAGGGATCCCCTGTACCTGGTGTGCCAGGTCAGAGATGATTTTTCTGGCATCGCTGTCCCTGGTTGAGCAGCAGGTCCCAAATTACCTGATAGCAACCAACAGTTAATGTTGCGGATTTTAGATTGTAGCATTTGTAGACCCTGATAACTTCGGTTGTACTGCAAGGCAGAACTCCTTTTTACCATGTTAAGCTTCTTGAGGCATTTGTCTGCTGAGGACTAAGTATTGTTTTACTTTTTAGGGTTATAAAAGATTTCATGATCCAAGGAGGTGACTTTGTAAATGTATGTACTTCTCTATTCCTTTTATACTTTTCCTGCATGCTCTGATGTGCAGCTCCTTCCAAGGACCCATGCTGATTGGCGGGATCTGTTGGCTCTCAGTAATAACAGGAGGTTTCCTCATAGCATTGCTGCCATTTTACTGCAACAGATCAGAAATTCCTTGAAAACAAATGTGGAGTCTTGTTTGAGCATACCTTCTGCATCCCAAAGCATTTCCTCCCTGCAAAAGTGTGGCACTACAGCTGGAGGCTTTCAAACAGGCAAAGATTTTTATACCCTGTTAGAGAATCCTGGAGTGGCTCAGGTTGGAAGGGACCTCAGAGATCATCTACTCCAACCTCCCCACCATGGGCAGGGACACCTCTCAGCTAGACTCAGCTGCTCAAGGCCTCACCCAGCCTGGCCTTGAACACCCCCAGGAAAGAGGCAGCCACAACCTGCTTGGGCAGCCTCTTCCAGAGTCTCACCACCTTCCTACTGAAGAACTTCTTCCTCAGATCCAGTCTAACCCTGCTCTGCCTCAGCTTCAAACCATTCTCCGTGTCCTGTCTCTAGACACCCTTAGGACAAGTCCCTCTGCAGCCTTCCTGTAGGATCCCTTCAGGTATGGGAAGGGAGCCCTAAGGTCCCCCTGGAGTCTTCTTCTCCTTGCACTTTGACTGGTTGAACCTCATGCAGCTGGCTTTAGCCCGCTTTTCAAGCCTGTCAAGATCCTTCTGGATGCCATCCCTGCCCTACAGTGAGTCCACTGCTCAATCCTCAAGCAAAAGGACAGGGTCAAACTCAGCCCAAAATGGATGTAGAGCCATTTATATACACGAGCAACAAACTTCACGTTTCATGCATGAAGAGGAGCAATGACTGGTTTCTACCTACACAGTACAGTGTTAAGTCACACAGATATTGGCTGAATCTACAGAGCTGGTAAAGATTAAATCCAAGCTTCCCAGAGGGAGATGGAGGCTCTATGTTGCTTGGTATGGCCCCACCTGGATTTTGCAGGGAAAAGGAAGGTGACTAAGAGCTAGTGTGATGAGAAAAGCAGAAGTGGTTGTGCAGAAACACTTAGCTGATGGGATGGTTACTTCTTTAATTTTATTTGCTGTCATTCCACTGAAAACAAGGAAGTGATCTCTCTGTTCAGCAAGAACAAACCTAACAGGAAAATGAGCTGCTAGCAATATCCTGTGTGCAGTTCCACATCTTCTGCTCTGCTTGCCTTCCCCTTGCTTCTTTTCCTCCTGTTCTTCACTGAACTGCCAGCTTCTAGCCAGTCACACAATCTGTCTGAGCAGTCAGTGAGACTGTTCTTGCTCCTCAAGAGCAAGTCTGATTTATAGGACTGTAGAATCACAGAATGGTTTGGGTTGGAAGGAACCTGCAATGGTCGTTTACTCCAGGCCCCCTGCAGCCAGAAGGGAGATCTTAGATTATCTTGCTTTGTCAAGCCTGACCTTGAATATCTCCAAGGATGAGGCCTCAGTTACCCCCCTGAGCAACTTGTTGCAGTGTACCGCTACCCTCACGGTGCAGAACATGTTCCTCACACCCAATCTAAATCTGCTCTAGTTTGAAGCTGTTGTTGCTCATCCTGTCCCTGCAGGCCTTTGCAAACAGTCCCTCCGCAGCCTTCTTGTAGCCCCTTCAGGTACTGGAAAGTTGCTTGAAGGTTTCCCTGGAGCCTTCTCTTCTCCGTGCTGGACACCTCCAGCTCCCTCAGCCTGTCCTTGTTGCAGAGGTGCTCCAACCCCCTGATCATCCTCTGGACCTTCTCCATCAGGTCCATGTCCTTCCTGTGTTGAAGGTACCAGAGCTGGATGCAACATTCTAGAGCAGAGGAACAGAATCGCCTCTCTCCCATTGTGGCAGTTTAGGCTGGGTGCCCCCTGCCACTGCCGCATGAGATACACCTCTGGTGTCCTGGGTGCCCACCCACAGGGGTGGACACAGGAAACGACGTATTTCTACCCATAAGTCCTGCGCCCTATAAGGCCATCTGCAGAGTCATTCTCTTCCTCTTTCTTCCCTCTCTGCTCCCCTGGGAGATGTCCTCTCTTATCGGGTAATGCCGGGGGAGTATCCTCAAGGCCTCTTAGGCCTGACTAGGCCTAATGCCAGGAGGAGAATGGAGGGGGGACAGTCTCAGACCTGGCCAGCCTGAGACTTGCCTAGCAGCGGGAGGGGGAAGAAAGAGCCCTGGGGGGTTTGGGTTTACCCTCAGGTGGGAAGAAGGGAAGGATTGGGAAGCTTTGGGAATCTGTGAGGGGTTCTGTACGCTTGGGGATACTCTTTGCCACTATGCTTTGTAGTCTTTTGTAGCTTCACCAATTGCTTTTCCATTTAAACTTTCCATCACTCTCCAATCCGTTTGTGTGAGTCTCATTCTTTTGTCCCTTTCGGGGCAAGAGACAATCTGTCTGGCCCCAAACCAGCACACCCATCTGCTGGACACGCTGTTTTTGATGCAGCCCAGGATGCCATGTCCACTTCCCATCCACCAGAAGTCCCAAGTCCTTTTCCTCAGGGCTGCTTCCTGGCCCCATCCCCCAGCCTGTATTGATAATGAGGATTATTTTGGCCTGGGTGCAGGACCCTGCACTTGCTCTTGTTGAACCTCATGAGGTTCACCTGGGGCCACTCTCCAGCTTGTCCAGATCCTCCTGGATGACATCCCATCCCTCTGGCATATCCCTCAAGCTGTGTGGTGCACTGGACTTGTTGTAGGTCAGAGGTAGCATCCTGAAGGATCTTGACAGGCTTGAGAAGTGTGCCAGTGCCAACTGCACAAGGTTCAACCAGTCAAAGTACAAAGTCCTGCAGCTGGATCAGGCCAATCCCAGGCATAAATCCAGGCTGGGTGCAGAGTGTGTTGAGAGCAGCCCCGAAGAAAGAGACTTAGGGGTGTTGGTTGCTGAGCAGCTCCCCAGGAGCCAGCAATGCCCTCATGCAGCCCAGAAGGCAGTTGGGTGCTGGGCTGCATCCAGAGGAGTGTAGGCAGCAGGGCAAGAGAGGGGATTCTGCCCCTTGACTCTGCTCTGCTGTGAGACCTTGCTTCCAATCCTGCCTCCACTTCTGGTGTCCCCGGCAGGAGGACACAGAGCTGCTGGAGAGAGTCCAGAGAAGGCCACAAAGATGATCCAAGGGCTGGAGCACCTCTGCTATGAGGACAGGCTGAGGGAGCTGGGGGTGTTCAGCCTGGAGAAGACTCCAGGGGGACCTCAGAGCTGCCTTCCAGTACCTGAAGGGATCCTACAGGCAGGGCTGCAGAGGGACTTTGCATGAGGGTGTCTAGAGACAGGGCAAGGGGAAATGATTTGAAGCTGAGACAGAGCAGGGTTAGACTGGAACTGAGGAAGAAGTTTTTCAGTAGAAGGGTGGTGAGACCCTGGAACAGGTTGCTCAGGGAGGCTGTGGCTGCCTCCTCCCTGGGGGTGTTCAAGGCCAGGCTAGGTGAGGCCTTGAGCAGCTGAGTCTGGTTGAGAGGTGTCCCTGCCCCTGGTGGGTAGGTTGTGAGCTGTTGTGGGATGAGTTTAATTTTCTGCAGCAATTCCTACAGAACAAATGCTGTGGCTGACTGGACACCTTTCTCTTGCAGGGAGATGGCACTGGAGTAGCCAGTATATACAGAGGACCTTTTGCGGATGAAAACTTCAAGCTGAAACACTCCGCACCTGGGCTGCTCTCCATGGTGAGTGTAAAATGATGACATGCTGGAGCTAAAAAGCTTTTGGTACTTTCTCTGTGCCCTTTTCTTAACTGGATAAATTATTTGCCAGGCAACAGAAATCTCCATCATTTTAGATACAAGGTCTGCTTTGTAACTCCTTGTTAGAAGGCTCCTCAGGGGTTGATATGTTGAGTAACACAAAAGTCCTGATCCTGCAGCATCCTTTCTTTGTTAACTGTTGGGGGGCTGAGGCAGGCTCTGATCAGCTTTTGGAATAGCTTGATCCTTACAGTTTCCATACAGTGGCAAGTGGTGGTGTTTTCTTCTTCCCTGATACTACCACTGATCCTGAGGTGGAGACGAAGAGATTTGGGATTTTCAAAGTTACTGTGGTAGCTTCCTGTTGAACATTGTAGGACAGACTGCAACCTTTCCATGTTCTCTGTCTGTGCACTGACTTCTGCAGTAGAGAACAAGTGGAGTTGGTGTTTCAGTGTTCCTGTCCACAAGTGCTGCTTGCCCACTTCTTCTCAGCTGCCCTGCTCTTAAAACCACTTGAATGGGGCATTTGCTCTGTGGATTAGTTAATCATGAAAGACATCATAAGAAGGACACAGAGCTGTTGGAGCAAGTCCAGAGGAGGCTGCTAAGATGATCCAAGGGCTGGAGCACCTGTGCTGTGAAGACAGGCTGAGGGAGCTGGGGGTGTTCAGCCTGGAGAGGAAAAGGCTCCAGAGGTCCTCAGAGCTGCCTTCCAATACCTGAAGGGATCCTGCAGGAAGGCTGCTGAGGGTGTCTAGAGACAGGACAAGGAAGAATGGTTTGAAGCTGAGGCAGAGCAGGGATAGACTGAATCTGAGGAAGAAGTTCTTCAGTAGGAGGGTGGTGAGACTCTGGAACAGGTTGCCTAGAGAGGTTGTGGCTGCCTTTTCCCTGGGGCCAGGTGGATGAGGCTTTGAGCAATCTGGGCTGGTGGGAGGTGTCCCTCCCCATGGCAAGGGGCTGGAACTGGATTCATAGCTTCATAGAATACTAGGTTGGTAGGGACCTCAAGGATCATCCAGTCCAACCTTTCAGAGTAAGAATAGTGTTGAAATGAGCTGGCCCAGCACCCTGGTAAGCTGGGCCTTGACACTCTCTGATGTAGGGGAATCCAGCACCTCCCTGGGGAGTTTATTCCAATGTCCACTAGTTTGAATGGTGAAAACATTTTTTTCTGGCATCCATTTGGAATCTCCCCAGTAGCAACCTGTGCCCATCCCCTCTTGTCTTCACGATGGGACTCTGTACAAAGGGAGTCTGTCTCATGAGAGCTGCTGGTTATGTACCTGTACGTGGTTATGAAGTCTTCCCTAAGCATTCTCCAGGCTGAGCAAACCCAGTTGTCTCAGCCTTCCCTCAATGACATGGCTTCCAGTCCTCTGATCATTCTTGGGGCCCTTCTCTGGATCCTTCCCAGCCTGTCCCCATCCTTCTTGTACAGCAAGAACCAAACCTGTGCGTGGTGCTCAAGGTGCAGCCTGCCCAGCACTGAGCAAGGTGGGACAATGACATCTTTATTCCTGCCTGTAGTACCCTGATTAATGCATCCCAGCATCCTTGATGGCTTTCTTTGCCACTGCAGCTCGTTGTTCACTCATCTTGAGCCTTTTGTTCACCAAGACCCCCGGTCCCTCTCCACAGGGCTGCTCTCAAGCCAGGTGGCTCCTAATCTGAGCTGCATTCCTGGGTTATGTGTTCCCAGGTGCAAGACCCTATACTTGGTTAAACTTTGCACAGATGATCTTTAAGCTCCCTTCCAACCCAAACTGTTCTGAGTCTCTGAAGTCTGGAACTGTACACATTTGATATTTTGCCATTCCCACCCCCCAGGCAAACAGTGGCCCAAGTACCAATGGCTGCCAGTTTTTCATCACGTGTTCCAAGTGTGATTGGTTGGATGGCAAGCACGTCGTGTTTGGTGAGTCCCTGCAGCCTGTGGTGCCCCCTCACAGACACTCATAAAGCAGCTGCCTTTTTCCCTCCACCCCCTTCCCCCACTTATGCCAGCAGAGGTGATAGAATGAGAAGAAATGGCCTGAAATTGTGCCAGGGAAGGGTTAGGTTGGAGGAAAAATTTCTTTGCGGCAAGAGTGTAACAGGCTGCCCAGGTGGGTGGTGGAGTCCCTGTCCCTGGTGGTGTTCAAGAAACATGTGGGCATGGCACTTTGGGATATGGTTTAATGGCCATGGTGGTGTTGGGTGTTGGTTGGACTCCGTGATCTGGAACAATTTGTGCCAGGGCAGAAGGGACAGATGAGCAAAGGGGTGATTTTCTTCTCCACTGTTGGAGAGTTTTCACCAGAGGTTTTAGATAATAATTCTAGGAAACCACAGCTGCTCATTTTTTCTTGTACTGCCACTTGAACATGTAGGGTTTCAAGGCTAGACTTTAAGCTGGTGTCCTCGTACCACTTCCTTTGATTCTTAAGTACCACTGACATTGTTCGTTGTGGGTTTTGTGTCCTTAGAGGCTGTGGTGGTAGCAGGCAGTTCATGCTGTGTTCTAGCACAGCTAGAATCTCAAACCCTACATATCCACTCATCTCCCCTGCAATCAGAAAATGTGCTTGGTTTCTTCTGAATGTGGAAAATGTTTTAAGAGGGCTTGTTTCCTTTATCAGTTTGGGGATAGATGACAAACCCTGAAGTGTCCCTAGCATAAGAAGGACATGGAACTGCGGGAGCAAATCCAGAGGAGGGCCACAAAGATGATCCAAAGGCTGGAGCACCTCTGCTCTGAGGCCAGGCTGAGGGAGCTGAGGTTGTTCAGCCTGGAGAAAATTCTGGGAGGATCTTAGAGCTGCCTTCCCATACCTGAAGGGATCCTACAGAAAGCTGCAGAGGGACTTGTCCTAAGGTTGTCTAGAGACAGGACAAGGGGGAATGGTTTGAAGCTGAGGCAGAGCAGGGTTGGACTGGATCTGAGGAAGAAGTTATTCAGTAGGAGGGTAGTGAGACTCTGGAACAGGTTGCCCAGGGAGGCTGTGGCTGCCTTCTCCCTGGGGGTGTTCAAGGCCAGGCTGGGTGAGGTCTTGAGCAGCTGAGTCTGGTTGAGAGGTGTCCCTGCCCATGGTGGGGAGATTGGAATAGATGATCTCTGAGTTCCCTTCCAACCTGAGCCATTCTAAGTGTCCAGTAGCTATGGGCTCCACAAGACTTTTGAGAAGGAACAAAAATGCACATACTTGTGATCAGTGGTAGGGAGCAAAGGTGAAAATGGGCTGTACTGAAGTGGATTCCTTTTCTTGTTCTAGGTAAAATTGTCGATGGGCTGTTGGTCATGAGAAAAATTGAAGTAAGTTGAATTTGCCTCTTTGTCTGTGAATGTCCATGTTGGAAAGTCATGTAGCAGATTAACTAACCTGGATTGTTCTGTGGTCTCCCACTGTCTGGTTCCAGGATACCAGGGAATGGCAGTGTTGATAACTTCTTAGGGGTTGTCCTCATTCTAGAGTAGCAAAGGGCTGTCAGACTAACTCTCGCAATGCTGCCCTCTTGTGCTTGCTGGTTAGTCTCTGAGTGGGGATTGTGAGGTTTTGGCTTTATTTGTAATGCTTTGCATTTGTTCAGGGAGCTGAATTGAATCATCACCAGCTTAGAGCAGTGTTTGGAGCAGATCACTTCTGTGACACTGCCTGGCATTTTGCAGCTAATGCTAAATCATCTGTTCTGTGATCAGCATGTTCAATAAGAAAAAATAACCTCATCTTCTGATGGCCTTCCAGAAGCTAAACATAAATATGTTCAGGGGTGGTGATTGGTACCACCATTGAGAGTGGGTGTCACAGTAGGATAATGAGTAGATTTAGCAAGTAACAGTGAGTTCTAGACAGACAAGATGGGCTGCATCCAGAGGAGTGTGGCCAGCAGGGCAGGAGAGGGCATTCTGCCCCTTGACTCTGCTCTGCTGAGACCTCACCTCCAATCCTGCCTCAAGGTCTGGTGTTCCCAGCATAAGAAGGAAACAGAGCTGCTGGAATGAGTCCAGAGGATGCCACAAAGATGATCCAAGGGCTGGAGCACCTCTGCTATGAGGACAGGCTGAGGGAGCTGGGGGTGTTCAGCTTGGAGAAGAGAAGACTCTAGGGGGACCTTAGAGCTGGCTTCCAGTACCTGAAGGGATCCTACAGGAAGGCTGCAGAGGGACTTTGCATGAGGGTGTCTAGAGACAGGACTAGGGGGAATGGTTTGAAGCTGAGGCAGAGCAGGGTTAGACTGGAACTGAGGAAGAAGTTTTTCAGTAGGAGAGTGGTGAGCCTCTGGAACAGGTTGCCCAGGGAGGCTGTGGCTGCCTTCTCCCTGGGGGTGTTCAAGGCCAGGCCAGGTGAGGCCTTGAGCAGCTGAGTCTGGTTGAGAGGTGTCCCTGCCTATGGTGGGGAGGTTGGAGTAGGTGATCTGAGGTCCCTTCCAACTTGAGCCACTCCAGGATCCTATGACAACAGTAACTCCATGCCACACACATGGGGTCATGTGCACAAGACCCTCTAAATCTAGATAGTGGGGCAAACACAGAGTTGACAGCTGTGAGGTTGAGAAAAGTTCCCACACAAGGAGCTGTACAGCATGATACAGCCCATGTGCTGGTAGCACTCTTGGCCAGAAGCACTGATGGAAAGGTTATGGTGTCCCTGCTTTGTGCATCACTGCAGAAAAGGGCAAGTTAAAGGAAACAAGAGGCTCAGGAAAAAGAACTCTAGTGCATCAGAATGAGATTCAGAAGGAGGGTTGCTCTGTAATTGCCCTGTGTGCAGATTCCCCTTTGGCAGGGGCCAATAAGAAAAATGGAGACAGTCTCTTGAGCAGAGCTTGCTGTGACAGGACACGGGGTGATGGCTTGCAACTAAAAGAGGTAGATTCAGGCTGGAGAGAAGGGAAAAATTTGTTATACTGAGGGTGCTGAGATGCCCCATCCCTAGAACTATTCCAGGTCAGGTTGGATGGGGCTCTGCTTTGGTTGAAGGTGTCCCTGCTGACTGCAGTGGGGTTGGATTATATGACCTTTAAATGTCCTTTCCAACCCAAACCATCATGTGATTCTATCATTCTGTATAAATGCAAGTTTGCTTTGCATGTGGAACTGTAACTGATTGCTTTAAAGATTTAAGCCAGAGCAGCCTCAAGTGGTGTGGTGCCTGTGCTGTATCTTGTGAGGACCTCTCCAGTTTTTGCTCTGTTCCTTCCCTTCCATCCAGAGGATTAGAGTCTGGTCTGTATCCCAAACCTCTGCACAGACAGTTCTCTGCCAAAATTGTGACAGTGCTTCTGTATTACTCAGCTGTGTCAGGGTTTCCCTGTTGCTGATGTTGCACAGACACCTCTTCTCCAGCCTTCAACCACCTGTCATTCCCAGGATTTCCTGTGGTTTTGTAAGATTTACCATTAGATATTTGTTTGTCTCCAGAATGTGCCTACAGGTCCAAATAACAAACCCAAGCTGCCAGTTGTGATCTCTCAGTGTGGGGAAATGTAAAGCAGAGATTGGTAAGTCTTAGTTTTCACAGGCACCCAGTGCCATCTCCTTACTTCTTTCTTGACTCATTTTCACATTCACTTGAGCCTGCAATGAGCTGACTCAGCTCAGTGAGACACCAGAACATGCTTCTCTAACAACATTAGGTTTTTGTCACCTCACCTCCCTGAACTGGCTTCCTCTGAGCTACACAAACATGAAAGGCAGTGCTTGAGGGGTAAGATTTTGCAGCTGCAGGCAAGGGGAGGGTGGGGTTGTGGGAGCTGAGCCTTGAGTGGGGTTAGGCTGCAAGGGAAGTGCAACAGGAATCCAGCTGGTGTTACCCAGGCAGTCTGGGGGCTGGGAAGCTTCACTTTGTCCTGTTGGTTGGTGAGCTCTGGTCGCTACAGAAAGCACAGCATCTGTGTGTGAGGCAGGTAGAGATGAAGAAGGGACAAGGAGGAAGAGAGGACTTGAGCCTGCTTGCTCAGTACAGCTGCAGGACTGCCACCAGTGAATGGCCAAGAAGCTGTCATGTTCATGGTGTGAAACAACTACCACTGTGCTCATCTGAAGGAGGAGGTTTCCAGAGCTTGCTGTTGTTCAGGCTCTATTTTGGTTAAAGCAATGGGCTCAGGGCAGAGCTCAGGCTCTCATGCTCTCATGCTGTGTTCCCTCTCCATTTGCCTGCCCACTTTACTGTAAAAACACAAACATTTAAACAAATCTGTCTAGATTTCAGTGTGTCAGGCTGCTGTATTGGCCTTTTTGGTTGCTGATTTTTAAAATGGCAGCAGGCACTGACAAAAATAATTCCCCACAGCTTTTGATCTTTTATTAAATAGTGTCTAAAGACATCTCGAATTGCCCACAAAGCTGCCTTCCCACCTTCTATAAGAAAGTCTTTCAGATCTGCAGTGCAGACTCCTGTCTGATGAAGTGACAACAAGAAATTGAATCATTGTTTGATTTCCCTGGTGCTTCTGGTAGCATTTATAAGCTTTTGAAGGTAGGGTCAACCTTTTTAACAGACTTTCTTGCACATGGGCTGTGGGTCAAAGGGTCAGATCCCTTTCAGGGCTGTGCTCAGGCCTAGACTTTGTTTGGAGAACACAAGTCTTTGGCCAACATCCAACTTGAGACTGGAAGCTTTTAATTTCTAGTTATGAGGCAAGTGCCACCTTGCTTACTTCCCAGGCAGGTCTGAGGAACTGTCTTTCTGCACCCTTCTGGCAAGGGAAACAGGCACTCTTGGTTTGAAGTTTGGAGGTAGATGCAGTTGCCTGGCATGGAGACCCAGAAGGGCTCCTAAGTTCTCCTGCTCAGAGTTAAGGTGAGCATGCAGCAATTACGCTGCCTTGAACCTCACGGTAACAGCACCCAGGTCATTGCAGAGCCTTGCTGTTGTGTGATGAGTTGCAAATGTCTGTTCAGCACTTTGGACCTCTTTCTTCTCTGTTTCAGTGTTCCTTCACCAGTGGTTAGGCCTCTGCTGGCCCCAAGCAGTTCCAGCTCCAGACAGTTCTCCCACTGCCCCAGCTCTCTCTGCCCGCCACATCTCCACTCTTGACATTCTCCTGAAATGTTTTAAATAGCTGACATCTGTCTTTTGGGGTTTTCTGTTTTGAAATGTAAATAAAGAGTTTTGTTACATCTGTGTACAGCATGCATCAGTTACCATGCTTGGGAGCAGGTTCCTCTTCAGGTGAGGATGGCTGGAGCATTTCCAGCAAGGTGTACCAGCCCCAGCTGGTTCTATAGGGAACATTTTCTGAGCCTAGTGTTGAGGGGTACTGCTGCTAGACCTTTGCAAAACAGGAAAGAAGGGGTGAAGGGAGCATGGCAGGGCTGTGTTACATCAACTCCTTTACTCAAGACAGCCTGGCACATAGGTTCTTGGCATCTCATAAGCTTAGGAAGTGTGGGTTAGATGAGTGAACAGTGAGGTGGATTGAGAACTGGCTGAACATCAGAGCTCAGACAGTTGTGATCAGCAGTGCAGTCCAGTTGGAGGCCTGTAGCTCATGGTGTTCTCCAAGGGTCAGTCAGTACAGGGCCCAGTCTTGTTCATTATATTCATCAGTGTCCTGGATGAAGGAACAGTGCATGCTAAGCCAGTTTGCTGATGAGACAGAACTGAGAGGGGTGGCTGACACCCCCTCAGGCTGTGCTGCCATCCAGGGAGGCCTGAACAGGCTGAAGAACTGGGCAGAGGAACCTCATGGAGTTAACAAGGGCCAGCACAAGATCCTGCACCTGGGGAGGAACAACTCCTGCACCAGTACAGGTGAGGAGGGACCTGCTGGGAAGGATCTTTAAGGAGAAAGACCCAAGTTCACCATGAGCCAGCAATGTGCCTTCATGCCTCAAGAAGGCCAATGGTATCCTGGGGTACATTCAGAAGAGTGTGGCCGGCAGGTCAAGGTAGGTTCTCCTTCCCCTCTTCTCTGCCCTGGTGAGGCCACAGCTGAAATCCTGGGTCCAGTTCTGGGCTCCCCAGCTGAAGAGAGAAAAAACTATGGGAGAGAGTCCAGTGGAGGCTATGAAGATGCTGAGTGGCCTGGAGCATCTCTATGAGGAGGAAAGGCTGAGGGACCTGAGGCTGTTGAGCCTGGAGAAGAGCAGCCCCAGAGGGGATTTGACCAATACTTGCCAATATCTAAAGGGCAGGTGTCAAGAGAATGGGGCCAGATTTGAGTGGTGCCCAGCAACAGGACAAGGCTCCATGGGTGCAAACTGAAACCCAGGAGGTTCCATCAGAACCAGAAGAAGAACACCTTTGCTGTGAGGGTTCCAGAGCACTGGAGCAGGCTGCCCAGAGAGGGTGGAGTCTCCTTCTCTGGAGAGATTCCAAACCCACCTAGATGTGATCCTGGGAAGCCTGCTGTGGGTGTCCCTGCTTTAGCAGATGGTTGGACTGGATGATCCCCAAAGGTCCCTTCCAACCATGGTGGTTTTATGACCTGGAGAGTCTCCAGAATCTTTCTATAGGCAGCCTTACTGAAGCACAAGAAATCAGCGTGACACAGACTTCCATCCCCATGGAACTCTGGGGCGAGTTAGTTGTAAACAAGCATTTTTAAAACCTGGCACTAGGCTGTTACAGGAATTTACCTGGGGGTACAGGGATGTGAGCCGGCCTTTGGGCTGGGAAGCAGAGAATAGCTGTGCTGTAGGTGTGAAATTCAGGGCTCCTCATTCTGTATGGTTTCAAAGAGCACAGCCAAGGCTGCAGGCTGGTGGAAAAACTCTCCCAGAACTGAGCTCAGCTGTCTGCTGACAAGAAAGCCCCCCTCACAGGTGCTAGGCTACAGCACAGGGTTTCTCATTTGGCAGATTAAGTATAAAGGAGGTGGGACAAATTCTGTTGTGTCACCTGCACGCCTTTCATCCCATCTAGATATATCCCATCACTGCTTGGGCATCAGCAGTGCCTTGAGTGGGGCTATCTTGGATGTGAGGGTGATCTGGCTGCGACATCTGTCACCCCATTGATCACCAGGGTTGATTCAGCTGATCTGGCTGGATAGGCGGGTGTCCCCTTCCTCCCTCACCGCTCCATGTGCGCCCTCCCGAAGCTGCGCGCTCGGTCGAAGAGGACGACCTTCCCTGATAGAGACGGTACCATTCATCGGTCAAGGCTATATGGTAGCTGCACTCCCCTGCTAGAACCTCCAAACAAGCTCAAGGTCCATTTGTAGGAGAACATAGAGTAGTCAAGCTTCCAAGACTGCAGACACATCCAAGTGAGGCACTGCATGGGGCAGTCTGAGAAATATAAAAAGGGAGACCTCATTGCTGTCTACAACTACCTGAAGGGAGGTTGTAGCCAGGAGGGGTTTGGTCTCTTCTCCCAGGTAACCAGCACCAGAACAAGAGGACATAGTCTCAAGCTGCGCCAGGGGAGGTTTAGGCTGGAGGTGAGGAGAAAGTTCTTCACACAGAGAGAGGTTGGCCATTGGAATGGGCTGCCCAGGGAGGTGGTGGAGTCACCATCCCTGGAGGTGTTCAAGGGGGGGTTGGACGTGGCACTTGGTGCCATGGTTTAGATAGTCATGAGGTTTAGGGTGACAGGTTGGACTCGATGATCTTTGAGGTCTCTTCCAACCTTCTTGATTCTATGATTCTGTCTCCAGGAGGTGCAGTCCGCCCACTTAATTTGTGCATTACCCAGTGCTGGGCAGCAAGCACTGAAGTGCTGGAGGACCAGCCCCACATGTATACCTTGGTGTGCTTGTTTATCTGATGTGACCAAAGTCCTTGAAGACTTTCCTGGTCTCTGTTCCTGGGATTGCAGAGCTGCTGAGGACACTCATGCTCACTTCTCTCCAGCCCAAGGCCTTCTTGTACCTGCAGAACACCAGATTGATGAAAGAAACACAAAGCACACACCACCATCCCTTTCCTCTCCAGCCCCAGAAAGACTTTGCAGAAGGCTCTTCCCAGTGAGACGAAGGTTGAAGATTCCCAAGAGAGCGCTAAAAAAAACCGGACTTGGATGACTGCTGTCGGATAGAGGTGATCAAAACCAGAGAAACTCAGATGCTGGTCCTGCTCAGGAAGTGTGCCCTGATGGCCCTTCCCTGTGGGGTTTAGGCAGGAGCTTGGCTCTGGGCAGCTCACATTGCTTTGCCTGCTGGCTGCAGAGCTGGGCTTTGCAGTTCTGGCTGCGGGTACCCAAATTCACCACTCTTCTTCAACAGGGAATCCAGCTCCTCTTTGGGTCCAGGCTCAGCAGTACTTTCTCAGCCTGATGTACTCATGTTCCTGCAACCAGCCTGTCACCCTGCCTGCAAAGCAGGGGTCACAGAGCTTCCCCAAATTAACAGCAGCCAATCCCTTACAACCTCTCTGAAAGTTGTTCCCATGATTAATTATATCTGGCTATGTTGTTCTTTGATGCTGAGCATGCATAGTTTCAGCTTTCCAGCTGAACCCTTCAGATATGTTGTGTGTAACAAGTCCTCTTAGTTCATTTGAGGATGAGATTAGCTTCTGGGCCCTGCAGTGTTGTGTCATCATCCTCCCCCATCCACATGACTGCCATGGTGGCCGACATTTTCTCCTGTAGGTGCATGGCCCTGACATCCTCACAGGCTTCATCACTGAGATTTGAAGTTTTCTGCCCAGCTTTCTCCCTCTAGAGTCCCTCAGATGGCGGATTCCCTATTTGCCATTATAGTTTAACATCCATTTTTCAATGGACATACTAAGCATCATCCACTTTTGATACCATTGTGTTTTCAAGGTCACAATGCTGATGTGAATCCCTTGTGGAATTGTGTTATTGTTTTAAAGCTCTCCATTAGCCAAGTTGGAGATCTCAAGGAGAAGTTACCAAGATAGCTTGACAAGGCCTATGTCCATAACCCCAGTTGTGGTAGGTTGACCCTGGCCCCGTCCAAGACTCTCACCTGGCTCTGGTGTGATGTGGGAGACCAGGTTCCTGGCTTTTATCTTCCACACTAAGATAGGGGTATCAACAGTAATCTGTGGGTGATGCTGGAAGGGCTGATACCAAGGGCATACGCTACACCAAAGATGGGTCAGGAAACTGCCTGTGTGGGGAGCAGGGCTCAGAGCTGCCTCATACTCTCCATCCCTCTGGCAGAGAAGCTCTGCTGAGAAGGAAGGAGGGCAAGGGAAGATGGCTTTGACTAGACTAAAAACTAGGCTTTGAAGAGACCTCTGACCCAGGTCTACAGCCTGGCTCTTAAAATGACTCAATTAGGAGGCATTCCGTGGAGTGACTGTACAGGCAGGTGTGATCCCAGGAGCTCCTGTGGAGCAACACAAGCATAGACAGCAGAGCCCATGCAGTGCACCTGCCCTTCATCGTGTCTCAGTTATGTAGGTGCAGCCCAGACCCTTTTCCCCTCCTCACCAGGAGGCACATGCCTCAGGACCTCTGCCTCACCTGGGGTGGTAGTGAGACGAGGCTGAGCTGCTCCCCAGGAGGGATCAGACTGGGCCACCAGCAGCCGCGGAGGGAGTTAGGCTAGGTCTCCCCACAACGTTCAAGACAGTGCTTTAACTGCGGGTTGTGACGTTGGAATCGAGTCCTCCGAGTCTCCAGCTCTGTCATTCCCCACCGTTCATTAACGCTTTGGGAAGCGCCGGGGCTCCCTCCGCCTTCGTTTTCTTAAAGTGAGGGGAAACGCCGGCAGCGAGGGGCGTTGGGCCGAGTGCCGGTAACAGCAGAGCAGGGGCGGCCCGAGCGGAGGGTGTGAGAGGTATAGGGGTAACTGGCGGTAACGAGGCGGGCGCTGCCACATGGCCCCGCGCGTTTCCCCAGCCAGGCCCGTTGGGGGTGGGAACGGCGGCCGCGGCCAACCAGAGCGTGGGGGTGGAGACTTCGGGTAGACCGGTGAGAAAAGAGAGCCTGGCAGCCGCGGCCGGAGCAGCCAATGGACACGCGTGGCTGTAGAGAGACAGGTACCACCACCAATAGGTGTTCGATAAGGGGCTGTGGCCGTGCGGGGAAAACCAATGGGCTCTCCAGGCGTTTAACGGACGGTCCGGGAGACGAATAGTGTGGCTCGTGGGCGGGGCGCGCGGGGTGGCTAGCCGGTGCGGGCCGCCATTGTGGCCAGTTCGATCGGTATCAGGAGCGGAGAGCGGAGCTCAGCGAGCCCGGAGCAGGGAGCAGCCCCCCCACGGCCGGCCTCAGTCACCATCACACCGCGGGAGGCGGCGCAAACAGCCAGTCACCACCACCGTCCGCACCGAACAGCCGCCGCCATGAGCAGCGAGGCCGAGACCCAGCCGCCCGCCGCCCCCGTCCCTGCGGCGGCCCCCGCCGCCCCCGCCGACTCTAAGCCTAACGGCGGCACCGGGAACGGGAGCAGCGGCTTGGCGTCGGCGGCGCCTCCCGCCGGCGGGGACAAGAAGGTCATCGGTGAGGGGAAGGGCGGGGGCGGCGGGAATCGGGGCGGGGAGGGTACGTCCGCGGCGGTTGGGAGGCCTCGGCGGCGGCGCGAGACCCCCCCCCCCGCCCCCCTCTAAACGCCATCGCGGAGGGGCGGCGCGAGCTCCCCCTCACTGAGGGGCGGCGCGCGCTGCCTCCCGCCGGCGCGCGCGCCCCCACGCTCGCGGCCATTGGGCTCTCTCCGCCGCCTCTTCCTCCTCCCGCGCGCGCCGCCGGGCCCCGCGTGTCGGCGGATGGGGGCGGGGCGGCTCAAAATGTCCGCCACGCGGGGTCTTTGTGTGCGCCGCCCCGCCACGTGCCGCGCTGACGCCGCCGCCGCCTCTCGCCCCTCTCCTCAGCAACGAAGGTTTTGGGAACAGTGAAATGGTTCAACGTGAGGAACGGTTACGGCTTCATCAACAGGTGAGGGCCTAGGGGGCGCTGGGGAGCGGGCGCGGGGGCAAGGCCTCTGCTCGGGCCCTGGAGGCCTTGGGCCCGACGCGGAGCACGCTGCTGGATGACACGGGCTGCTGCGGGGCTTGGGGGAATCAGGGGCTTGGTGACACTTGGCCGGTGTGTCCTGCCTCTGTCTCAGGAGTTCTATTACCGTCGGTTTTTATTTGGTTGTCTTTTTAGTGCTTTAATCTCGGCGAAACCCCACTCACCTGATGGCTGTATTGGGATGCCATACTTACTACGTTAATTTTTTTTTTGATGGTTTGAGTTTTGGGGTTGGTTCGGTTGGGTTTATTTCTGTTAAGGTTATAAAAGTCTGGTGACTGTTAGCACACAAAATACTTGTTTAAACTCTTGCATGAGGTTCCGTTACATCAGTGCAAGTCAAAATGGCTGTGAGCATTTTGTAATTACAAGCACCCTCTCCTGAGGAAACCCTGAAGGTATGGGGAATGGAGCAAAATTCACATTTGTGCACCACACATCGAGTGTATAAAGGGGTCTCAAGAAGTAAGTGCCTAAAAGATTCTTTTTATAGTAGTATTTCAAGGGAAAAAAACACTTAAAGGTTTGTGTAAATACTTAAAGTTGGTATATCAGTGTAGCTGTCCAGAGGTGGAGGAGTCCTGGAGTTGTTCTGCCAACCAGTTCTGGATAATTGGGGTACTTATCAGTTCTGGAGGGCCTCCCCACAGGTTGCTTTGCAGAGGCCATAATCCAAAGCACCCTTCTCTTTACCTGCCTCATATCTCACCTGCAGTTTCAGAATTTGGCTGATGCCTTGGGAACCTCTCTTGAAGGAAGCAAGTGTAGACACTGGTGCTTCTGGTGGGGCTTTTATTTCAGTTTAAATACTACTGCTTTTTTAAAAACTGTGTTACCTTAAAACAATCTTAAGGGTCTGCCAAGTTTCTTAATTGGTTTTGTGCCAGCAGCTTTTAAAAACTTGTCTCTAAGTCTGCAGTTTGCATTCTTTATGCAGAATTGAGTGTTCAATGTTGTGTAGTTGAGGTATGCTGTAAACTTCAGCTTTGCTGACTTTTGTAAAGGCATATACGGGCCAGGAACTCTGCCTCCAGGGAAGGCTTTTTTTCCCCACTTCCTTTGCTAGTGGAAGCGCTCAAGAGCGTGAGTCAAGGGAGGAAGTGACAGCAGCTAGTTAAGACATCCAATGGCTTCCCCAGCCATTCATTTGGCAGCTGTTTAATCCCTGAGGTTGCCATTTTTAATGAGAAACCCAGGATGATCTCGTTTTATCAGGAGATTAGAGCCACAGCCTGAGAGCCAAACTGGAGGACATTTCCTGAACTCTGGAATCGCTTTGGCTTGATGTGAGGGAGACTTCACCAGAGCTCCTGCCCTTGGTTGTCTTTGCTTCACCCAGGACTATCTACAGCTAAAAATACCTTGGGAATGAAAATTAGTTGTGGTGTAGTTGCATGTTAACTTCTAAGTGTTTCCTGTGTTCTTTTAATGTTTAAAGGGCATCTCTGTTCTGAAATGCTAGATTGGCATCCGAGTGTCTGTCAGTTGTATGTTGGAGTTACCAAAACAAGCTGCTGACTTGGTCCTTGCTGTAACTGCAGCCATGCATTGATACCTGGCTTTGTGTTTAGTGCTCTGCTGGGCTGAACACTGGTGCTTCTTTAGTGTCTGCTTGTCTTCCTAGTATTTTGTATTTTTAGGGTTTAAAGAATTAAAGGGACAGATAAGCTAAATGGCTTGTTAGGCCTTCAGATCAGGGCTTTCTTTTGTACCTTTCAAGTTTTCTTTAAGAAAATCATCATTTCCTGTTACTCCATCCAACTGGCTGCACTCTTGCTGTGCTTCTAGGTGTGCTTTTTCTGGAAAGCAGTGTCCAGACAATGTGGCAGGTGCTGAGGTTTAAAATCAACTGATATATTTTTTAACGAACTGTGTATACCCCTTGAGCTCTGTGACAGTCAGTTGTTGATCTAAAATCCCAGTGTCCTCTTCAATGGAAACCACGTTTTCAAAAGGACTTTAGAAACAAGCACCTGATGATGTGGAGATGTTGGGCAGGAGTGCAGAGCATCCCTATTTGCCACACATAGGCACTGTCCCTTCCTATTGCCATTGTCTGCAGAGTGAAGGAGGGTGCTGAGCATTGGTACTGAAACCTGTTAGTGGTAAGAGACTGCCAAGAAGAATGTTTTGGCTCGGGCTTTGCAGAGGTTTCTGGATGCCTCACTGCAGAGCTTTGGAGATAAGCAGCCTCGTGATGATCAGACTAGTTCTGCTTTGTGGTCTTTTAACTGCCATTTTTCCAGTAACCTCAGGGGCCTGTAGGCCTCAATTCCAAGAGAGGAAGCAATGTGGCTTATTTATGGTGCTGCCCCACAGAATTGTCATTGCTTGGATTAAGTTTTTAGCAAAGTCTTAGTTATTCTTGTGTTTTAAAGCCAGTGGTGAGGAAAACCTAGCTTTATCTTCAAAGGAAAAATTAATTCTTTATTGTGTTACCCATAGCTCTAAGCTCTCCAGTTCTGAGTACATTTTCACATAGCCTTCCTTAGCAGTGTTTTTAACCAGCAGTTCTAAGAAATAAAAGCCACTTTGTTACTGTTCAAACCATCCTGTTGTAACAAAGCACTGCAGCAAGATTCACTGGATGTAGTGCAAGCTTTGAGGGGGGGCATTCGGTTTGTTTTAAGTGGGCAGCTTGGACACTTTCAGCTCTACCTTGTAATTGCAGAACAGAAACTTCACTGACTTAAGTTGGTGCCATATTGTGGTTGCAGCATGGTGTTGTGGAAGCTATATCATGGTCACACTGAGGGATGCTTTTGGATCTCTGTAGATACAGACCTGAGCTGTTTTATGTTTGTTGTGAGGGGACAGACCCAAATCCTTTCCTCTCTGTGCTCACAAATACAGCGTGAGTAAGCTGTCTTCAATGGTCAGCTGGTGGTGTTGCTTTCTAAATGAGGAAGACATCGAGAGTGAGAGGATGTCACTCTGGAGAGGTCACACAAGTGTTGATGTCATGGCCTGTTTCAGAGGTTTCCATAGCTGATCTCCCACATGAAACACTTCCAGGAATGATTGACTGGGCACTGTCAGGTGTTTGATCTTCAAATGGTGGATGTGAAAGAGAGAGGGGTGTGTGAAAGGCTGTCACATGCAACTTCTGGACTCTTCTGTGCTCTGAACCTTGTGAGTGCTAAGTGAGTAAGGGACTAGCTGAGAGTGGGTTGAGGAGTGTTGATGCTTAGAGCTTGACAGATCCATGTTTTGACTCCACCCCAAAGAACTGATTTTTTTTAATTTACTGTGAATTTCACACATGAATTTAAATTTTCTGTTGTCTTGCAGGAATGACACCAAGGAAGATGTGTTTGTCCATCAGGTAAGATTTCCCTGAAACTGAAGGTTAACACCTCTGAAACTTGATGTGCATGACCTGTGTAATGAGGATTGAAGCTGTGGAAGAACCTTGTGTTCTCCAAGAGCTGTTACTTGAACACAAACAACTGTTTCTCACTATTGAGTTGCAACCTGCTTGTGGTGAGGACATAGATATGGGGGGTTGGGTAGGCTGGTGCCGATGTCTGCACATATGCTCTGCTGGCTTGGAGATGCCTGTTGGAAGTACAATTAAACTGCCTGGTGGATTTGTGTAGTTGTTAAATGGAAATAAAGTGAAATGAGAAGCTTGCAGCAGGGGGAGAAATTACTTGGGTTGTCACAGAGATGCAATGTCATTGAAGATTTTTTTAGGCAAAACTTAAAGAATTTGTTGCTTAAGGCTTTCAGTGACAATCCACAAATATTTGAATAGGCACTTAATCTGTGTAATAGGTATGTGGACCTAGCTGTCATGGACAGTAGCACAGGAACCTCTGGGAGCCAGCCCAGGGTGAGGCTGTGCCATATTTCATGGGGCAGGTTGGCCTTAGCCCATGCCTTTGACTTGTGAGGCTGTGATCAGCAGCTCCCATGTCTCCTGTTGTGAAGCAGCCCACAAGGAGCTGCTGAGCCTCTTGGAGTCAATGGATTTTGTTTCAAATGAGGAGTATTCTGATGGAAAAAATAACCCCTGAAAAGTGCTTTGACTTGAGTTTGATTTTGCCAGCTCTGTTTCTTGCTTATACCACATCTGAATTACCTGTAGGAGCACTTGTTTAGAAAACGTTGTTAGTGATGGGCAGTGGAGAAAGGCCAAGTGACTCCACTGTGTGTGACTGAGGCAATAATACCTGCCCTGAAGGCAAGCTTCCAGGCTCCAGTACTTGATGTGCAGGTGGGGTTACCTGTAAGTGACCTTAGGTAACGGTCAGACTGCACAGGTAAACATTGTCTATGTTTCTAATAGCAGAGTTTGGCAGTAATTTGTTTAATAATTTTCTCAATAAGAACAGTTTTAGAGCTCTAATCTGAAAGAAATCAGCTTGCTTTAGGAGTTATAGCTGTGTATGCTTTTTGCCATCCTCATCATCAAGCTCTCAGGAAGAGCTGTTTGACTCAGCTGCTGTTATATAGGTTGAGATTTGGGGTCATGTTTTTGTTCCATTCAGGAAAAGAAAACCAATTCAAATTCTGTTGCTGGTATTTTATAAAGTTGTTGGACTTGCTTTACTGTTTGGTTGCAGTGTTTGGTAAGCAGAGTGTGGCTGAGAGCACAGTGTATCAAGTAGGAATTCAGCTGTCAAAAGTACAGTCCACTGCTGAAGAGCAGAGAACGTTCACTGCTTTCTGGTGATGTCCTTTAACATGCAGATACAGAGGCTTGTTTGGTTCTGACACCTTGAGAGGTGATCTTTTGGTGTACAATACACAGCTGAAGTGAGTTTGTGGTTCATTGGTCAATACTGTGGCCATAATGGTGGTGTTGGAAGCCTCAGAGGCAGAAACATTTGATTTATGGCCGTGGCTGTATTTGTGTAGCTTGGGCTGTATAGGATGTGCTGGGTGTGTGGTTGGAAAGAGGGTTCTGTATCAGTGCATGTGCTTCAGAGGAAGAGGCAACGGCTGTGGGAGTGTTCAGTGCCAAACTGGTCAGCTGTGCTGTGGCCAGGCTGCGTGGCAGGGGTGGGTTGGTGGGGTGTGCTCAAACTGCTTTATCAGCTTGCAGACACTGTTGACAGATGTTTCCAGTCAGTGCTAAAGCTGTTGCATGTTTCAGATGGGCCAGGAATGCAGTAAAGTAGGTACAGTTTATGGCTTCCTGGATTTTCACAGAGGTTTAATTGCTTTTTCAGGAGTCCAGGTCTTCCTCCTAAGATACTAAATACTCAAGTTCCTTAATGCTTTTTAAAAGAAAAAAGTCTTCAGTTATGTTAAGTGGTATTCTCATGCTGTGCCTGGAACTAATTCTGCAATTCTCTGTTGTTAGACTGCCATAAAGAAGAACAACCCCAGGAAGTACCTCCGCAGTGTAGGAGATGGCGAGACGGTGGAGTTTGATGTGGTTGAGGGAGAAAAGGTGAGGGCATCTCTGGGGGGCTGAGCTGCAGGCTCTGCTGTTGTGCCTGTGGTTTGAGTTGATGCCTATTGACAACTCTGGGGATGAATGGTTCTCCATTGCTTTGCAGCGTGCCTTGTAAATGGTGAGTGGGTGTTCAACTCTGTTCTGCTGTAACTTTGGTGCTGTGTAGGGTGCGGAGGCAGCCAACGTTACAGGTCCTGGTGGAGTCCCAGTGCAAGGCAGCAAATATGCAGCAGACCGTAACCATTACAGACGATACCCACGTCGCAGGGGTCCTCCACGCAACTACCAGCAAAACTACCAGAACAGTGAGAGTGGGGAAAAGAACGAAGGAGCAGAGAACGTACCAGAAGGCCAAGCCCAGCAACGCCGTCCCTACCGCAGGCGGCGGTACCCACCTTACTATATGCGGAGGCCCTACGGGCGTCGACCACAATATTCTAACCCTCCTGTGCAGGGAGAGATAGTGGAGGTAAGGTCTGCTTCAGCTGGCTGGCTGAGGAGCAGGGTGATGGGATGCAGGTTTTTGTAGCTACTTGGGATTGTTTTGGTAAGGTTTGACAGCAGGACAAAACAGCAGAGCGGATGTTGATAAGCTGAAGGTTTTAGTGTTGTAGCTTTGAAAAAGAGAAGGTGGCTCGTTTTGTGTTAACTTGATGAAGTGTGAGTGGCATCTGTGGGCTTCTGCATGTGGCAGAGATGGTTTGTTGCCTCTTATATTCCAGGGTGCTGACAACCAGGGTGCAGGAGAACAAGGCAGACCAGTCAGGCAGAACATGTATCGAGGTTATAGACCACGGTTTCGCAGGTATGCTGCAGATCAGCTCTGTCTTTGTAAAACCTTGCCTTGTAGCAACAGAGACAGAACATGGCGCTGGTCAGATGCTGCACTGTTAAAGCCTAGCTTGACTTTCAGGGGTCCTCCTCGTCAGAGACAGCCTAGGGAGGATGGGAACGAAGAAGATAAAGAGAATCAAGGAGATGAGACCCAAAGTCAGCAGCCACCTCAACGTCGGTACCGCCGTAACTTCAACTACCGACGCAGACGCCCAGAGAACCCTAAACCACAAGATGGCAAAGAGACGAAGGCAGCCGAACCAGCAGCTGAGAACACGTCCGCTCCCGAGGCCGAGCAGGGCGGGGCTGAGTAAACGCCGGCTTTACCATCGACCATCCTCCGGGTGCGTGCCTGCGCTGTCTGGCTGCTCCCTGCCCTGCACGCAGTGGGAGCACTTCTCGCTCCTGTGCTGTGCCAGTGGCACTCAGGGGCAAGCCTGTGCAGCTGAGCTGTGCAGGTGCTGATGGACTGGGACTGCAGGCTTTCCTTGATGCTGATGGAGTCTCTGCCTAGAACACTGCTCATCTGAAAAGCAGTCAAGGCTCACAGCAGTCTGCGTTTACCCAGAAATGGTCGTTCTAGTGGTGCTGGTGTCGTGACGAGAGCAGCCAGGAGAAACAGGTCCTGTGGTTTTAGTTGGCATTGTGAGCACCTGAGATTTGAGCACTCAGTCCTGAAGAGAAAGTGAGCAGCATTGAGACCTTTGGTGTTCACCCCTAGAAAGCTGATGCAGAGTTTGCAGGAGCCTATCAGTTTTTATCTAGAAAGTTTTTATCTAAACAAAGTGCTGGAAGCAGTGGCTGAGATGGTTCTTTGCATGGAGCATCCCAGGCAGCAGGGGAGGGAGTGCTGGGGTGCTAGTTGTGGCTGCCACTTGGGAGGATGGTGTGAAGGGCAGCGTGAAAACCCTGCTTTTGTTGGGAGGCGGACTGGCTGTGACACAGCCTGTCTGGTGCTGTCTTCCGATGGCCAGTTTTGCTCATCTGGGAGTGTTTTCACTGCCAGGACTCACTTGTTCTGCACTTTTCCTGGTACCTCCCTTTTCTGTCCTTCCCCTTTCTTCTCACCAGCATTCCTATGTTGTTTCTTGTGTCCTACTCATCCCTCATTGCCTGGAGAGCAGGCATACAGAAGGAAGCCACTAGGCTCTGGTGGTGGTGTTGACATTAATGGGATAATCAGGGAGCTGGGCATGGAGAGTTATCTTGGTGTGGGCAGTGGCCGCAGACTTCTGAAGCTGTGGAGATTCAATTCTTGGCTTGGGTGGTGCTGGATTTGTGGTGCAGGTGAATTACTTGATACCTCTCCAGGCTGCAGTGTTTTCTGTGTGCTGGATGCCAACCTTATTTGTATCCTGGTGTTCATCTTAGTAGTTCTCACCCACTGGATGCCATGGGCTTGAGGATGGTACTGTGCTGACGCTTCGTTGCTCTGTCTTGTCTGTTGATGGTATTGGACAGGGATAAATTGTAGTTTCTGTGGTTTAGGCAGTGATGTACCAAGGGCACACTGTCTGTGCTAGGCACAGGTAGAAATCTGCTCTGTAGCTGCCTTCCCCAAGGTCTTCAGTTCTTGTGCCCATCCAGGGGTGGCCTGGACTTCCTATCTGCATTTGCAGAGCTTTGTGTACCCCCAGAGCCTGTCAGAACAGCACTCCACAGGCATCAGAGTAGGTGAGGTGGCAGCAGGGGGAGGGGATTCCCTTGTACCGAATTCGGTGTCTTCTCTTCCTGGATGCCTTTGCACTTTTGTATCGATGGTGGCAGTTCTAGTCACAGATCGTAGGAGTCTGGTGGGCTGATCCAAGATTGGTGTTCTTGGGTGTATAGGAAGGGAAGAATTTACCAGTGAGACATGGTAAATGTAGACAACAGAGGTACCCCTCTCACACCTGTCTGATCATTTTTTTTTTTCCTTTTTTCAGTTTAGTCATCAAAGAAAAGACATAAGAAATGAAGAAGAAAACGAAATTCCAGCAATAAGAAATGAACAAAAGAATTGGAACTGAAGACCTTAAGTGCTTGCTTTTTGCTGTTGACCAGATTACTAGAACTATCTGCATTGTCTATGCAGCATGGGATTTTTATTATTTTTACCTAAAGAAGTCTCCTTTTGGAAACGATAAACACGTTTTTTAAAAGTCTGTTTTTTCTCAATATACCTTTAAAGGTTTTTAAATTGTTTCATATCTGGTCAAGTTGAGATTTTTAAGAACTTCATTTTTAATTTGTATGAAATATACACCTGATTTTTTCAAGTCAAACTGCAAGCATCTCTTAATAAAGGTCTTAAGGAGTTAACTTTGTGTGCTTGGTTGTTTGGAACCCATTTGTGTGTGGAAGGAGAGGACAGTGGATGTTTGGGGACTGACAGCAGCTGGGGGTCAATCTGGGCTCTAGGAAAGGGGAGGTGCTTGTGTCCATCCAGTGCCTTCCCAAGAACTCTGGGAGCGGTTTGAGGAGGTTTGATTTAAAAACAAAACAAAACCCACCACAAACAAAAAAAACACCAAACCACATAAACCCCCCAACCTGACCACTGGCAGTGTGCTGAGCTGCTTAGAACACAGCTGGGATGTCTTAGCAAGGGTGTGGCTGCAGAAGTTCTTGGGGGTCTTGCTCCTGATGTGTGGGAAGGGGAATTGCGAGTGGTAGGGAGCAGAAACCTTGGGAAATGCAGGTTCCCAACTGGGCTTGAAAGTGAGAGCAGCCTGGTGGCAGTCTTGGTTGTGCACAGGCCTGGTTCAGCCACCTTACTCTGCAGGGCTACTCTGCATCCAGGCAGGTGTGGGAGAACCTGGAAGCTTCAGGTGGTGAGAGGCTCCTCGTATTCCTGCAGTGCCCAGCCACAGTGCGTGCTGTCACACTAGGGGTGAAGGAACACAGAGCTGCACCTCAGAGCAAAGCCAGTGAGAGCCAGTGGAGCTGTTGCAAATGCTGCTTCTGTTCTCCCATGTGCTCCAGTGGCAGCCTGGCAGCCACTGAATGCACTGGGGGGCTGGGGTTTGCTCTCTAAAAACCTTCTTGCATACTCTGACTGCCCATCCTCCAGGTGGCTCCATCCTTTGGACCACTGACAGCAAACCTCCTGTCATGCAGCTTTAGTGGTCAGAGTTCTTCATTATTCAGGTCCCTGGGGAAAAATTATGGGCCTTCCACACTTGGTAGTAATTTACTAAATGAGCCAGTGCTGATGCCAGCGACAGGTTTGCTCCTGTGCTTCAGGACAGAGCAGCTGCTAGGGGTGTTTCTGTATCACACCCAAAGCAGGGAGCTGAGATAAAGCCACAGATTTGCTGCTGTTCAGCTTCATTAAAAATGATGTTCCTAGCTTCCCTTGGCTTGGGAGGACCCTGCAGCTTCTCGGGTGTGCGTAGGTGTCTTGAATCCTTCCCGGGCTACCAAAGTTTTGCTGCGAGTCTCCTGTGCCTTTCATAGAATTGCACAGTCTTAGAGGTTGGAAGGGACCTCCAGAGATTATCAAATCCTAACCTCCTTGCCACAGCAGATTCAGCTGGGGCAGGCCACACAGGAACACATCCAGATGGGCTTTGAAAGTCCCCAGAGAAGAGATTGCTTCCTGTGGTGGGGACTGGCTGTAGCCCTCTGGCAGGATCTGCTCAGGCCAGGGGCTTTGTCTGCTGCTCTTGGTGCCACAAAGCTCATTTTGGGGACCTTCTCTGCAGGGGCATGGTTTCTGTGGGCTAGCCTTTGGGGGGAAGCAAGAGATGAGTATAAACAGTAAGCAGACTGTGACTGCCAGTGGGCTGGTGGTGGGCTTGGATTCTGGTTTGTTTTCCTAACGGTTTGCAAAGAGAAAAATAATTCCCTTGGAAAAGAGAGCTCCTGGTCTGTGTAGGCTGAAAACCCCAACTTTGCAGGCAGAGTATCTCTGTGCTTCATCTCCATGTGCTCAACCTAGGTTGCTGAAGCATTCCTCTGATGATCCTCCATGAGGTCATTAATAAGCCCACCTCCTGCTGTCAAGCTACTGAATGTGGGGGTGGTTTCCAGGATGGGCTGATGTGTTAGTGACCAGGGGTGCCAGGCACCTGGAGTCAGTGTTGCTCTAGAAATGCTTTCTGTGAAATCCCTCCAATGTCAGAGACACTCCTTTGTCCTCAGTGTCCCGCCAGCTTCCCCAGGGGACTTGGGGTGTCTTAAAGCAACACTTTTTCTGGGGTTTATGTTCATGAAATCTGGCTCTAAGTCAGGGAAAAAAACCTCTGTGGGTGACTTCTGCAGCCCCTTAGTTTTTTGCAGCCACTGATACCACAGCTCACACAGGCCCTCCAATCAGAGCCTTAAAGCAATCCCAGAGATACCCCAGTTCAGGTGATGGTGCTTTACTGGGGCCAGGCAGGGTGAGGAGAGTGTCCAGCAGCAGGGCTGGCTGTGGGGGTGCCGCTGCCCATCACACACGGGAGTCCATGGCGTACATCTGACTCGTGGCTGTTTGGCTCTGGGGCTGGACAAGCCTCTGGGGTTGCCATTGGCTGCTGGGATCTGTGAGGAAAGAGTTGGGGTTGTGCCATGGCTGGCAGAGTGGGGAGGCTTGGGGGTGCCACAGGGATACTGCAGGAGAGATGAACTCAGCCCACACTGTGGGGTCAACTTCCACCACTGCGATTAGGCATCAGGGCTGGAGATGATGTCTGGTGAGGCATCACCTGTCCTATGGCCTTGATGGTGGGGCCAGATTTTCACCAGTGCATCATTAACAGCCACTAGCTCAGGCTTTGGCTAGTCAGAGTGATACAGCTCCAACATGGCTACTGCTTTGAGTAGACATCAACACTACTTCCAGGACCTCAGGGTCCCAGAGATGTCAATGGAGAATTTCTATGCCCCCTCCATGCCCTTAAAGGCCTTAGGGAGACCTAACAGCCCAGTCCTGCCTAGTATGGTCCAGCCTCCCCTGACAAGGAGCAGAGGCCAGACACAGAGGAGTTCCCCGTGATCAAGCTGGATCCTCTGTACATGCACCCATGTACATTCTTGCAGGACAAAAGTCTACTTAAGGTGGGATGGGGTGGGACAGGACAGACTGACCTGTGCAGGAATGGAGGCAGCAAGTTAGCAGGATGGAAGCCACAAGGCAGCCTGTCGAGCCAGCCATCCCCAGCCAGCATGACCAGCCAAAGTCATAGTGGACCCCCAGGAATATGTTGTGTGACACCAGCATGGCCCGCTCCACATAGACATCCACTGCATACCACACAGAGCCCACAAGACCTAGGATGCCTAGGAGGAATGGGACTGGTTAAGAAAGAGCCACACAACCCCTCCCATGCTCCCCAAGACCCATCTGGGGCTGCCCCTAGCTGCTGGTGTCTCCCCCAGTCCCTATCAAACATGAACTCTCCCAGCCACGCACTGCCAAAGCCAAGGATGACACCAGCCCCGTAGCACATCTTCAGTTTGACACAAGGATCTTCCTTGAGGAACTTGATGCAGTCGAGCCCAAGAAGCAATGTGACCAAAGCCAGGCCAGCCAGGAGGTCAGCTGTGATCAGCAGGGTCCGTGTCACCACAATCTTCACTGGGCAGAGAGGGGAAAAAACCAGACAGAAAGCAGGCTGAGGAATGGTCAGAGGAACTGGTTTCCCTGCTTCAGATTGCTGCCCGTGTGCCTGCTCACCATGGCTGTAGGAGATACCTACATTGGGACCCACCAACTCCATGCTTGCTATATGATGTATGCAAAGTGTTCACCAGGCTCATCAGAACCCTTGCAACAGGACTTCACGAGCCTGCTTTTAGCCCACCTTGAGAAACCAAGCAGCTTAAGGTGCAGAAGTCAGCACACGTGGTGTAGGCAGACCTTGCACACTTAGCAGAAGATGCTGCTGTCCGTACTGGCCTTTTTCCCCTCCAAGTTTTGTTGCTGGTGCTTTGAACAGCATGGAAAATCAGAGAGCTGGTGTGGGTCACACCACCAGTGATGTGCTCCTTGGAAAGCCTTTTACCCAAAGCAGTCCCCCTGAATACACACTGACTCTTGGTTCCTTTCTCCCCAGCCCAAATCTGGGTTGTCCCATGTCATCACCTTATACAAGAGCATATATACAGCGCCTGACGTGCTCTGTGCGGGCCAGGACAAATATCCATGCCATGCTGTGACTGTCCATAGGCTGAGGACTCAAGTCTTTGGCCAGTGGGAATGGTCCTCACCCCTGCATGCAGCATCGGTGGGGTTGCAAATCCCACCATGCAATGGGAGACAGAAACTGCGCCTGAGCACCTCATCATTGTGAGGTGACACAGCTTCATGGCCTGTCTCCTGCTTGGTGACTGCTTGGCAGAGCTGGCTGCGCCATGGATTGTTGAGCCATGCTGATGGGGCAGGAGACCAAGAGAAGCCCTGGGCCTGCATTGCTAATTACTGCAATGAGGATCATCTTGAAAAGCAAAGAGAGAAAATGCAGCTGTGAACTTTAAGAAACACCTCCAGGCCATGCCAGCTCACCTGGGTGGTCAGCCAGTATGGAGTCATACTGGTCACAGGTCCTTACCCCATCTTGCATGTTGGTGACACACTCCTTCCAAAGCCCCCGGCATTTGTGACTTACCTGGAAGCAGGAGAAAGGCAGTCAGGCAAAAAGCACCAAACCCCACCCCAGTTCCCCAAGGAATACCCCAAAAGAGCAAATCTTCACACTCTCATCACCACAGCTGAACGTGTCCCTGTGACTCTATGCCCCTATTAAAAGAAGGATCTGGAGATGCTGGAATGTGTCCAGAGAAGGGCCACGAGGATGAGCAGATGGCTGGAGCTGCTCTGCTCTGGAGACAGACTGAGTTGGGGTTGTTTAGTCTGGAGAAGTGAAGGCTCCAAGGAGACCTTCTTGTGGCCTTTCAGTATCTGAAGGGCGCCTACAGGAAATCTGGTGAGGGACTTTTTAGGGTGTCAGGGTGTGATAGGACTAGGGGAATGGAGCAAAACTAGAAGTGGGAAGATTCAGATTGGATGTTAGGAAGAAGTTCTTCACCATGAGGGTGGTGAGACAGTGGAATAGGTTGCCCAGGGAGGTGGTGGAAGCCTCATCCCTGGGGTTTTGAAGGCCAGGCTGGATGTGGCTCTGAGCAACCTTATCTAGTGTGAGGTGTCCCTGTCCATGGCAGGGGGGTTGGAAGTGGATGATCCTTGAGGTCCCTTCCAACCCTGACAGTTCTGTGATTCTATGACTCCCTACTCACACCTTGCTCTCTGTCTCCTGCTTCTGCTTCTGCTTCAGCACTTCTCCCTCTTCCTAATCCTCCAATTCAGGTAGAAAGCAGTGGATTTGTCCCATCATGTCCCCTTTCCAAGCCCATGGAGACATGGTGCAACCCCACGGATATCGAGGCACCCACCTCGCTCCCAGCTCTTAACCTTGAAGTTGGTTACTCTGCTCACCTCCAAGCTGTCATCAGCATTCACCATCCAGCAGTCGGTGCATGTGGCAAGGAGCAGGAAGAGGGCTGAGAGGAGAGCAAGACTGAAAGCCATCATCTGCAAGGCTGCACTCATGGGGTAACCTGCAAGGGCACAGAGATGTCCTCCCACCTCACCTCTGGCCACTTCCCAGATCCCTGACTCACAACGGACAAAGTGCCACCTAGGCCAGAGTGTCCCCTGGATCACTATGAGTCATCTGGGCTCCATCTCATGGTTCTCAGTGCTGCCAAAATGCTCTGATACCCTTAGGCAAGGTTGGTGCACCAGGTTTGCCTGCAGACAAAGCCTACAGAGTTATTTGAGTCCTGTAGTGGAGGTGTGGGATGCCTCTCTCACAAACAGACCATGTCTGTTGTTGAACCAGTTACCATCCCAGCTCAGAGCAGTGGACATCATATCTCCAAAAACCTGAACATGAATGTCTCTTTGCTGTGGTTTGCAACCCAAGATGCTAAATACTTTAGCACCTGAAGTTCCAGCTGCTGTGACAGCCCTCTGGGCAGAGGAGTTTCCATAGTGGGTTAATTGATGGGACTGGGTGGGTCTCTGAGGTGCAGGGGTTAATTATTGTAGGGTCCTGACTCTTCACCATCACTGCATTTGTGACCTTGAGCCAGATGCTTCCCAACATGTGGCATGACACAGACTTCCCTGTGGAGCAGAAGTAGGAAGGAGGGTCATGGTCCCCACACTCAGTGTGCAGCACCTCCCACCACATGCCCTCTTGGGATGTTGCTGGGAGCAGAGCTACCACTCACCCCATCTCTAAGTATTTCCATCAGCTTTACTCATAACAGAATCGTAGAATGGCTCGGGTTGAACAAGACCTCAGAGCTCAGCTGCTCCAACCTCTCCACCACATGCAGGGACACCTCTCAAGTAGACTCAGCTGCTCAAGGCCTCATCCAACCTGGCCTTTAACATCCCCAGGGAAGAGACAGCCACAACCTCCCTGAGCAGAGTCTCACCAACCTCCTACTGAAGAACTTCTCCCTCAGCTCCAGTCTAACCCTGCTCTCCCTTGGCTTCAGACCATTCCCCCTTGTCCTGTCTCATGCACCAACATGAAAAGTCCCTCGGCAGCATTCCTGTAAGATCCCTTCAGATACTGGAAGGCAGCTCTAAGGTCCCCCTGGAGCCTTCCCTTCTTCAGGCTGAACAATCCTACTCGCTCAGCCTGTTCCCATAGCAGAGGTACTCCAGTGTACTCAGTGCAGCTTACTAACAGCACAGTCTCACAGTATATCAGAGGCTGGAAGGGACCTCAAGAGGTCATCAGGTCCAACCACCCTACCAAAGCAGGATCACTTAGGGTAGTCTGCACAGGAATGCATCCAGGTGGGTTTGGAAAGCCTCCAGAGAAGGAGACTCCACAACCCCCCCGGGCAGCCTGCTCCAGTGCTCTGTCACCCTCACTGTAAAGAAGTTTCTCCTCACATTGAGCTGAAATCTTCTATGTTCAAGTTTGAACCCATTGTTCCTTGGCTTATCACTGTGCACTACTCAAAAGAGCCTGGCCTCCTCCTCCTGACACCCAGCCCTCAGATATTTATACACATTGATGAGATCCCCTCTCAGTCTTCTCTTCTCCAGACTAAACAGCCCCAGGGCTCTCAGTCTCTCTTCACAGGGAGATGCTCAAGTCCCCAAATCATCCTCATGGCTCTCTGTTGGACTCTCTCCAGCAGGTCTCTGTCTCTCTTGAACTGGGGCGCCCCAAACTGGACACAGTATTGCAGGTGTGGTCTCACCAGGGCAGAGTAGAGAGGTAGAACTTCCCTAGATCTGCTGAACACACCCTTCTTGATGGACCCCAGGATCCCATTGGCCACCAGGGCACATTGTTGTCCCATGCAGAACTCACTGTCCACCAGCACTCCAAGGTCTTTCTCCATGGAGCTGCTCTCCAGCAGGGCAGCCTCTAACCTGTCCTGGTGCCTGCTGTTACTCCTCCCCAGATGCAGGACCCTGCACTTGTCCTTATTAAACTTCATGAGGTTCTCCTTCACCCAGCTCTCAGCCTGTCCAGGTCATGTTGGATGCAGCACAGCCTGAGGGGTGTCAGCCAACCCCCCCAGTTCTGTATCATCAGGAACTTGCTGAGGGTCCTCTCAATGCCCTCAGCCAGGTTGATGATAAAGATATTGAACAAAACTGGACCCAGTACCCATCCCTGGGGAGCACCACTGGCCACAGGCCTCCAAGCTGACTCTGTGCCACTGATGACAACCCTCTGAGCTCTGTTGTGGAGCCAGTTTTCAATCCACTTCACTGACCAGCCTTCTATGCCACATCTCCTGAGCTTTCCAGCAGCCTCTTAAAGCCCAACTTACAACCTTTTTTGAATCTCCTGCGCTAACTCTCCATGACTTTGGATTTTTCTACTAGGCCTTGGCTGTTTTGGAGCCTTTGAAGAAAAGAAAAAAAACCAAAAAAAACCCAACAAAACAAAACAAAAACCCCAAACAAAAAACACTAACACCCCTCCCCCCCCCAAAAAAAAAAAAAAAACAAAACAAAACAGAAAAAAACCAGCAAAAAGAAAGCAGCCATCAGCCTCCAGTGAAAGCAGCTCTGAATCCCACCAGTGATCAAAAGGGGCTTGGGGGCAGGGAGGCAGAATTACCTTCACCACAGGCTCATCCTTGCTGGGGCAGGAAGATGGCCAAAGCTCTTTGTCACCAGGTACTGGAGCTGGAGATGTGGCTCTTGAAGGCTTTCAAATACTGATGGGATTTGATCCTGATCCACCTGATGGAGCTGGGGAATGCAACACCAGCCAGGGCCTGTGCTGGGGTATTTAAGGTTTTTCCAAGGCATGTCAGATGGACTTTGTTCTCCACTGCCTGATGGGCATCCCTGTGGTTACAATGGTAATGGGCTGGAAATGGAGCCTCTCCAAAAAACACCACATGTGGGATCCTGCTGGGAACACTCCCCAGGTGGAAGACTCTGTGTTCTGGGGAAATATCCCATCTTGTTTAATTAGACCTTTTAATTACTGCCTAGGATTATGTGGCCTAAGATATGTTGGGTCCCCATATAACTGAGTCACTGGGGTGGAAGTAGCTGGAGAAAGAAGTTAAAATGAGAGGAGCATCCTTAAAACCCCTTGGCCAGGCAGCCAGCCAGTAATTAACACACTTTTTTATTCCCATAATCTGGAAAACAAGAGATAATGATTGCAGTGCTTCAGATAACGCAGCCTGTCAGCCTCTGAGGACACTGTTGTGACCCTGGAAGCTGGTATCCCACCTGCCTAGCACTTGGTGCTGCCCTAAAAACTTCAGGTTTGTTGTCTGATCCCCTACTATTTGGAAAAAAAAATTACTTTTGCTCTCTATGTCTCACAGACCCTCCTGTCTATGCATCCTGTGAGCATCCCCCACACCAGCCATGCCCTGTGGCACTTGGGCATTGCTACACCATCCTCTCCACAGAATCATAGAATCACAGAGTGGTTGCAGGGGACCTTTAAAGGTCTCTCACTCTCTAGTTCAACTCCCCTGCAGCCAGCAGGGACATCTGTAACTAGAGGAGGTTGCTCAGAGCCCAAACCAACCTCACCTGCAGTGGTTCAGGGGTATGGCATCTCCCACCTCTCTGGGCAGCCTGGGCCAGCCTCTCATCACCCTCAGTGTCAGACATTTCTCGCTCTCTCCAGTCTGAATTTCCTTCTTTTAGTTTCAAACCATCCTCCTTTGTCTTGTCACAACAGCCCCTGAGAAAAAGGCTGTGCCTAGCTTTCTGCTTGGCCCCTTGAAGCACTGAAATGCCACCAGGTCTCCCTGGAGCCTTCTCCTCTCCAGGCTGAACAACCCCAATTCTTTCAGCCTGGCCTCACAGCAGAGGGCTTCCAGCCCTGCCAGCATTGCTGTGGCCTCCTCTGGCCCTGCTCCACCAGGTCCCTGTTCGTGCTGAGGACTCCAGAGCTGCCCCAGTACTGCAGGGGGGGTGTCAGCAGAGCACAACAGAGGGGCAGAATCCCCTCCCTGCCCCTGCTGACCACAATTCCCACAAATTTCTATTCCATGGATTATATTTCAGATACACACTTGGCGGTGGGGGGGAGGGGGGGGGGGGGCAGGTTTGTTTTGGGTTAGTTCTTTCCTTGATAATCCTGCACAGAACTGAGCTGTGGGAGTCTTGGCAGTGCCCTAAGTGCTTAGCAAATCCTTAAGGTTCAATCCCGCACAGGGCCACAGGTGCCTGATTGGTGCAGTTGCTGCAGTATGAGTTTGGGTTATCCCTGATTCACACATTAAGAGAGTGTGCCAGGCTGGAAGGAACCCTCCAAGGTCATCTTGTCCAACCCCTGCAGTCCACAGGGTCATCTCCAGCTACAGCAGGTTGCCCAGGGCCACATCATATCTGACCTTGAATGTCTTCAGGGATGGGGACTCAGCCATAACCCTGGACAACCTGGTCCAGTATTTCACCATCCTCATGGTGCAGAATTTCCTCCTGATGCCCAACCTAAACCTCCCCTGCTCCAATTTCAACCCATTGCCCCTTGTCCTGTCCCCACAGGCCCTTCTGAACAGTCCCTCCCCGGTCTTCCTGTAGCCCCCTTCAGATTTTGAAATGCAGCTCTAAGGTCTGCCTGGAGCTTCTCTTCTCTCTCTTCTGCCTTCTCTTCTCCAGGCTGAACAGCCCCAAATCCCTCAGCCTGTCCCCATAGCAGAGGTTCTCTAGCCCTCTTTATGGCCTCCTCTGGGCCTTCTCCATCAGGTCCATGTTCTTCTTATGTTGGGGGTTCCATAGCTGGACACAGCACTGCAGGTGAGGTCTCACCAGAGCAGAACAGAGGGGCAGAATCATTTGGTAGGTGGCAGGTTCAGCTCTTTGGCCCAGAATGGTGAAATAGCACTGAAAATACCAAGGAGCTTTGTGAGCCTCCATTTCCCCAACAGTTATGTCTCAGGAGTTTATGGTACTCCATGACAGGTGAAACTCTGGTGTGACCCCCAAGCAATACAGAGCTGCAGCTGTGTGCCCTGGTGACACCCATCAAAGTTTTTATTTGCTGTTCATCAGCACAGTCGGTTTATTACGTATCTAATGAATCTGCTTTGCCAGGTTGTAAGTGAGGCCTTCTGGGGCTTGCAGAGGCTCAGGGAGAGAGGTAGATCTGTCAGTAGTTGGATAATTAAGATTGTTTTCTTGCTTAATGAAGATGAAAATCAGATTTCCTGTCCCACGCGGTTTGTAAAACCCATGAGGTAAAAAAATGATGCTGCCAGGATATCCCAAATCTTTGTGTGCAGGGATTGCTGCTGTGGCTAAGGGAAAAAAAAGAAATAAAGATGTTCTCTTTGTTGGGGTCACCTTCTGGAGGTGGAGAGGACTCTGGGGATGCTGGTGAAGCAGAGTAACAAATAAGAATGAACAGAAATGAAGAAATCTTCGAAATCCTGGGGCTCAGTGCTGGGGCCAGGCCTGTTTAACGTCTTTATCAGTGATCTGGACAAGGGAACTGAGTGCACCCCTAGTAAGTTTGCAGACAACACGAGGCTTGGTGGGATGTTCATCTGCTGGAGAGCTGAAGGCTCTACAGAGGGATCTGGCCAGGCTGGATTGATGCACCAGGGCCAATTGTGGGAAGTTTGATAAGGCCAAGTGATGGGTTCTGCACTTTCGCCACAACCCCAGCAGCACTGGGGAGGAGTGGTTGGAAAGCTGCTCAGCAGAGAAGGACCTGGGGATGTTGATGGACAGCCAGATGAAGATGAGCTAGTATGTGCCCAGATGGCCAATAAGGCCAGCAGCATCCTGGCCTGGATCAGCAATGGTGTGCTCAGCAGGAGCAGGGCAGGGATTGTTCCTCTGTACTGGGCACTGGTGGGGCCACACCTTGAGTACTGGGTTCAGCTTTGGGGCCCTCACTCCAAGGACACTGGGGGACTGGAGTGTCCAGAGAAGGGCAACAAAGCTGGTGAGGAGCAGCTGAGGGACCTGGGTGGTTTAGTCTGAAAAGGAGGCTAAAGGGAGACCATCTGGCTCTCTGCAATGCCTTGAAAGGAGGCTGGAGCATGGTGGGCTCTGTTCAACCAAATAACAAGTGATAGCCCAAGAGGAAATGGCATCAAGTTGCACCAGAGGAGTTTCAGGTTAGACATTAGGAACAACTTCTTCACTGGAAGGGTTCTTAGGTACTGGAAGAGGCTGCCCAGGGGAGGTGGTGGAGTCACCATCCCTGGGGGTGTTTTGAGTTATGTAGATGTGGTGCTGAGGGACATGGTTTAGTTGAGGACTTGTCAGTGTTAGGCTAAGGATTGGATGGGATGATCTGAAAGGGCTTTTCCAGTCTGGGCAGTTCGGTGAGTTTTAGAACAGCCCCAGCTCAGCAGCATGAGCACAGCCCCACCACACAGCTCAGCCCCTGGCCAAGGGCAGCACTGCACAGAAACATCTCCTTGCTAAATGTAACAGAGGGCACTGAAATGGATTCCCTCATTAGTTTGGTTTTTGTTTTTTTTTTTTCTCCTCTACTGTTCATGTGGAATTTCTGTGCCATGGTGATTTGGTGAGATTTGCTGTGATCTTGGCCCCCCGGGGGGGTCTCATTTTTCCTTTTCCATCATCTCTGCCTACTTAAAAATATTATTTCATGGGGTTTTGAATACAAGCAGAGGTCTGACCAGGAACCTAAACACTGCTCCTCACACTGCTTTTATTAAATGAAAGAAGCTATCGATGGGGGGAAAGCCCCTGTCTGAGTGTGGACATGACAGGGGCAGAGGTAAATCCCATGCAGAGCAGCGAGCCTGACATCCCATTCCCATCTTCTGACCCACTTTGCCCTGCGCAGAAGACAGGAGGGATTGTCCAGAGGACAGGGTGGGGACCTTTGTACCCCAAAACATGTTATCACTTCTCAGCTATTTTCAAACACACACCCCCTGCATTTGATGTGCTTCCAGCCAGGGCATCCACCCATAGGGAACCCTTGAGTGAGCCATAGAGATGTCACAGGAGTCAAGACTCCACGTTTGTGCTTTTTGAGGTGGGATAGCGTCTGTTGTGGAGCATGTGCTGGCAGGACAAGGAACCTAAGACAAGACAGCTACCACGCAAAAACCTGGCTGAGCATCCCCAGGCTGGGGGAATCCTGCCCCTCTGCAGGGAAAGCAAGAATCATATTAAATTAGTGAAGTGCCTGATGAAGGACAGGCCAGCTCTGAACTGATGGCAAATGGGAGAAAATAAGGAAGAGCCCAGCTTGCAGGTCCACAACAGGAGAATGCTGGTGGCATTTCAGCCTTGGGAACAGCCCTGTGAAGGGATCAAGCAGTGGCTGCAAGCAGGAGATGCTGGGTCCAACCCCACTGCATGGGACACCCAGGCTTTTCCAGGGGGTTCACCTTAAACTGAGGGATTTTTAAGGTTGCATCCACTCTTTGGAGAGTGACACATGGGATGAGACTCAAGAGATTGATTCACACCACAGGTAAGCTCATCAAGGGCAAGAAGCTCCTGTGGGCACCAGCTGCAAGAAGTGCTGAGAACCCAGCAAAGGAGCAGCTAGTGGGTACTGGAAGGGGGAGAACAAAGAGATGATTTGGGAGCAATGTCCACAATTGGAAATATTTTAATCCCACTGAGTCACAATTTTTAGTTCAAATAACTGACCAAAAAAATGCATTTAGCCTCCCCCAGCCCCATTCTCCTGCCCATGCCGCATAGAAAAGTTAATGTAATTTCCTATTAAAAGGATAAAACCCTCCTGGGCAGTACCATGGTGTGAAACGCCTTTGGGCTGATTTTTTGCTGTTACAGAGCAGGAGTTTCCTTCCCAGTCCTCACTGCAGCAGCTTTGGGGGTGTTTGGGGAGGGGAACCCCATCAACTGGGTGCAGGCACCCGAGCACCCAATGGGCGTAGCCAGGCTACGAGCTGGGCTCTCCCCTGACAGCTGAAGACAGTTTGAGAGGGGGTCTGCGATTTAAAAGAGAAAGAGGCTGTTAGTGCCCCCAGGCAGGGAGACATCAATCTCTGGCTGGAACTGCTGTGCTTCCCGCACTGGCAGAACAGGACCAACGGCAGCGCTGTGGGCATGAAATAGCACAGAAGAAAACAAAGGAAAACAGAGGAAAATAAAGCAAAATAAAATAGAGGAAAGTAAAACAGAGGGAGGAAAATAAAATAGAGGGGTGATAACCAAAATAAAATAGAGGAAAACAAGTAAAATGAAATAAAATAAAACATAGTAGAATAAAGGAAAATACGAATAGCAGAGCAAATTAAAATAAAATTGAGTATAATAAAATTGCAAAAGTCAGCTCCTTCAGCTAACAGGGATTTGGGAAAAACCCCCCGATGTTCAAGCAGTTTGCCTCATTTCCATGTTTGGGGCAGGTGACCCAGCACAGGCAGGGCAGATGGAGGTCGTGGGCTTGGGGGATTTGCGGCTGGAAGCAGAGCTCTGGCCCGAGCAGAGCCAGCAGTGGCAGTGCAGGTGAGGTACGAGGAGGTGGAGGCAGTGAGCACGTCCACAGCTGAAGTCTCCAGTGCCTGCTCTGGGCTCCTGGCAGGGTTTGGACACGGCAGGGAGGCAGCAGAGCTTCACGGGTCGGCCCCTCTGTACCCGAACGAGCTGTGCCAGGCAGCAGAACCAAAACAACCCCTGCTCTGTGTGCACAGCCCTGTTTTTCCTGCTTAAATTTGACCAATGCTTTCTTTTGCAGCTTAACGAGGCCACATACTTGTGCCTGGTGAGAACTAAGCCCAAGGGTAGGTTTTAGCTCAGCTGGAGCAACCAGACTTAAATAAAGAATTAATAACAATGTTTAAAATAAACAGGAATTTGAAAAACACCTGGCTTTTGGCAAGCACTAAGGCAGAGCCCAAAAAACCTCCCTGTGCCCAAAGCAGGGCACAGGGTCGCTCAACTTGGGATGAGTCAAGAGGAGGTGGGCAGCAGCTTCATCCAAGGCAAGCCAAGCGCTGGCTTGCCACCCCAAAACGTGGGGCAGGGAGGGGGTATCCCAGCACAAAGCACTGCTGTGAGGCACCCCCCTGTCCCCTGCAGGACCAGCAGCGTGGGCAGCAGCAGCAGCCGGTCACTCTGCCAGTGGACACGATCCAGCCACCCACATCCTGGACATCCCAGGAGAGGCCAGCATGCCTAGCTAGAGGCAGCGTGGCAGGGATGGACATGGGAGCTGTGACCCCCAAAAACTCCTCCCTATTTTAGAGGACAGTGCTGCAAAGGGTGGTGCAAAAATCTGGAAGATGAGAAGGACGAGAACGGTCTCATGGAGCATCCAGGGACCTGGCAGGGTGGGAGTGCCAGGTTCTTGCCTGGTTTTGAGAGGGGAGGGAGGCACTTGCTGTTAGGAGGGAAGGGTTGGGGATCAGACGTACTCCCGAGCCGTGGAAGGCTGTGACTGCTGGTAGTACTGCTGGCCTTGGCGGGCCTTGGCAGGACAGGAGCAGCACAGGAGGGACCCCCCGATCATGGTGAGGCTGGCAGCGCCCCAGCCGATGAAGAGAGCTGAGCCAAACTCATACCTGAGGCAAGAGAGAGAAGGGAACATCAGGATGAGGGTGCAAAAAAGACAGAAGACCAAAGAAAGATTGGCAAAGAATGCTTCAAGTCTTAATAAGGTCACAAGTTGGATGTTGGCTCCTTTTCTCTCCAGCCATCCTCACCTTTCACATTGGTTAGATCCAGCTACTATGGTTCACAGAATCCTATCAGGGTGAGGGTTGGAAGGGATCTCTAGAGATCAGTCAGTTCAACCACCTGCTAAAGCAGTGGCATGCGCAGCATGTTGCTCAGGATCACATCCAGGTAGATTTGGAATCTCTCCAGACAAGGAGATTCCACAACCTCACTGGGCAGCCTGCTCCAGGGCTCCAGCGACCTCACACCAAAAAAGTTTCTCCTCATCTTCAGATGGAACCTTCTGGGTTCCAGTTTGTGCCTGTTGCCCTTTTGTCCTGTCATTGGGCACCAGTTAAAAGAGTCTGGCCCCATCCTTTTGCCCCCCACAGGTCCTTTAGCTCTTGCTGAGCATTGATCAGACCCCCTCTCAAGGCTGCTTTCTCCAGGGCTAACACCCCCAGGGCTCTCAGCCTTTCCTCCTCACAGAGATGCTCCAGACCCCTCAGCAGCTTTGCAGCCTCTGCTGGATTCTCTCCAACAGTTCCCTGTCACTCTTTAGCTAGGGAACCCATCACTGGACCCAGAATTCCAGATCTGGCCTCACCAGGATAGAGAGGAAGGAGAACCTCCCTCAATCTGCTGGTCTCATTCTTCTTAATGTACCCCAGGAGATCATTTGCCTTTTTGGCCACAAGGTCACATTGCTGGCTCATGGTTGAACTTCTTGTCCTCCCAGATCCTTTCCCACAGAGCTGCTCCCCAGCAGATCACCCCTCACCTGTGCTGGTATAGGGCACTGTCCCTTCCCAAGTGCAGAACCCTACAGTTGCCCTTGCTGAACCTCATAAGACTTCCTCTGCCCACCTCTCTCCACTTTCCGTGTGTTTTAATCCTCCCTTGGGCTGAAATTCTGTATGAGTGCTCTGACTTTGACCCTCTGTAAAGTCAGTGGTGGCACCAACTAAAGCTTTACCACCAGGGACATTTTCTTCAACATGGCATCTGTGAGACTGAAGAGGTCCCAGCCCATGTGGCACATCTGCCTAAGACCCCACATATTGCCAAAACCTGCAAGGGACATGATGAGGTTTGGACAAAGAACATCCCATGAGCTGGGCTCTCACCTGGCGTTGATGGGGACGCTGCTCTCTCTGAAGAACTCGTAGGTCACCTGTGTTGCATACAAGGACACCGCAGCCAGCGTGCACAGACCTGGTCACAGAATCACAGAGGAGGTTAGGTTGGAAGGGACCTTTAAATGTCATCTAATCCAACCTCCTTGCAGTATGCAGGGATATCTACAACTAAACGTCAAATGCTGAACATGAACACCAGCCTATCACCAAAGCTCTCCCCTTGCTCTGTCAAACAGCTTTTAGAAGGCATTTGAGATTTTATGCATCAGAGAGGCACCTGGAGTTGCCTTACCAGAGAGAACAAAGAGGACACCTCCAGCAACAGCGATGCGGCTCTTGGTAAGAGGATCCTCTTCACCTACTTTGGTGCACTTCATGCCCACCATGCTCACGATGATGCCAAAGAAGCCCAGGAGGAGAGAAATCACCATGAGAGCCCGGGAAGTCTGGATGTGAACTGCAAGGGGTGGGGAGAAAAGCTGCTTGCCAGCTTGTGCCAGTCTCCGAAAACAAGGTCACTTTGTCCCATGCTGGGGACCAACCTGTCCTTAACCCTGTCCTTACTGCAATGGCTCCTGTGTCACCTCTTCCCCGTATGGTAGGGACACCTCCACTCCAGGCACTTCCCTGACCTTTCTCTCTGCCACACTCATCCTCACACTGATTTTTTGGACTGGGAAATACCTCACCCACAAGGTCCCCAAACACCACAGGAGCGATGCACAGTCTGGTGCCTGTGATGTTCTCATGGAACAGTCGGTCCCCAAACCTGGAACTTGAAACCCCATGAGTGGGAGCAACGAGGATCAAGTCCATGCGGAAAAGAGGGGCTCAGACAGAGTGGGGATAGGGGCCAAAGGAGGGCTCAGAGCTACAGGGTAGAGAAGGAGGCTTGTACCCACAATTGTGGCTTAGATCAGTGGAGGGGAAAAGAGGGTTTAGACCCTTTTGAGGGGGGTTCAAGCTTGGACCCATGGCTGAGGAGGGGCTCTGACCTGCTGGGAGCTCCGACCACTGAAGGGGCATGGGGGTTCAGACCCATGGGGGCATTCAGACGTGTGGAGTATACATACCTGTTGTGGGGGATTCAGAACCTGTTGCAAGGCTCAGAACCACGGGAGCTGGGGTTCAAACTCATAGAGCAGCTCATATCCATATGAGGGGGGAGGTGAAACCCATAGGAGGGGCTCAGACCCATGGGGAGTGTTCAGACTGTTATGGGGGAGACAGTCAAACCCATATAGACGGGCTCAGAGCAATATGAAGGGGGTGTTTCACCCCCACAGAATGGCTTAGACCTCTACAGGGACTCAGACCTGCAGGAGGGCTCAGCCCCATAGCAAGGGGAGTTTCAAACCCAGGGAGGGACTCAGATCTATGCAGGGGGAATTGAACCCGTAAGAGGAACTCAGTCCCGTACGGGGTGGGGGGCAGAGGGGCTCTGCCCTGCCGGGGCAAAGGGCAGCTCGGACGCCCCGGGGAGCCCGGACGCCAGCCGGGGCAGCGCTGACCCGCGGCAGCAGCGAAGCCCCGTCCGTACCCACCGTCGAGAGAGAGCAGCGAGTCGTGCAGGCGGCACTGGACCTGCCCGGTGCTCTGCGCAGCGCAGCTCATCCACAGCCCCTCGTGCAGCCCCACGGCCGTGATGATCGCGTCCCCCGCGTACGAGCTCTGCCGCCATTGCGGCAAGGCGGCCGCCGCCAGCGCCGCCACCCAGCCGCTCAGGGCCGCCAGGTACCCGGCCAGCTCCCGCGCCCCACCGCCCATCGCCGCCGCCGCCGCCGCCGCCGCCGCCGCCGCCCGGACGCCGCCGCCGCCACAGCCCGCTGCGGCCCCGGCTCCACCTCGGCTCCGCCCCGGTAGGACTGGAGAAGCTGGGGGAGGGAAGAAGCGAGGGGCAGCTGCTGGAAGGGTCGGGGGATTGGGTATGGGAGGGGCAGATCGGGAACCAGGGCGGGGAGATTTAGGGACGGTGGAGTGGGAAGGTTTGGATCCTGGGGACTGCGCTGTAGGGCACGGGACGGGTTCGGTCCCCAGCAGGGAGATTCGGGTCTTGAGGGAGATAGGGACCCCCCAAGCAACATTGGAGAGAGATAGGAAAATGGGGGACCCCATGGGAGGCAGGAAAAAGGGACTGGGGGAGGTGAGCCCAAACCCCCTCCGTGCTGCCCTGCATCCCTGCCCGGGGCCAGGACCCCTCCTCTAGAGCTGCAGAGGCCCCGGGGGTGGCTCCAGGAATTAAACACGAGCGTGGGGAAGGGGATCATGCCCTCTGCACGGCTGGGCCTGGCCCTCCAGGCACACTACCCATGGCTCAACAAGAGCCTCCATTGATGGCAGCATCCCCCCCGCAGAAGGGAAACACAGGGTGTGGGGGGACACGTGCCACCACCCTGGTGACACCAAGCAAGCAGCAGCCCCAGGACCTGGCAATCGTTAACAGCCTCAGCCTCATCAGCAGTCTGCTCACGCACACAGCCGGCCAGGGTTGGGCACCACAGTGGTGGGCAACCACCACTGGGACCATCCATTTGTCTGGGAGAAACCAGCACCCTCCTCTCTCACCCCAATGCTGAACAGGACCTACCCTACACCCTCTTCAAATATTCTGGGGGTGCAGAGCTCTACAGCATGGGGCAGGTTTTATTTACTCACATTCCCTGGATGGTTATGGTAATGGCCAGGGCTGGACAGAAGTGGGAACAATTCAATGCCCTGTACCAGGGTGCCACCATGCTCAATGTCCTTCTTGTTCAAGGACAGCTCCCTCCTGCCTGGAGTCATGGGTCCCTTCCCACGCTGCAGGAGTGGGGTCGAGGGGATGCTGTGGGGTTCATGAAAGTGTTGAAGCCCCTACAGGACCTGCCTGCCTTTCCCAAAGCCCCCTTTGTCCCCTCAAAAAAATCATAGAGCCATGGAATGTTTTGGGTTGGAAGGGATCTTTAAAAGTCATCCAGCCCAACCCCCTGCAGCCAGCAGGGACATCTGCAACTAGAGCAGGTTGCTCAAAGGCCCAAACAACCTCATCTGGAATGTTCCAGAGATGGGGAATCTCCCACCTCTCTGGGCAACCTGGACCAGGGTCTCACCACTCTCAGTGTCAAACATTTCTCCCTTCCCTAAATCTCCCTCTTTTAGTTTCAAACCATCCTCCCTTGTCCTGTCACAACAGGCCCTGCTCAAAAGTCTGTCCCCAGCTTTCTGCTTGGCCTCTTTCAGTACGGAAAGGCCACCAGAAGGTGTCCCTGGAGCCTTCTCTTCTCTAGGCTGACCAAACCCAACTCTCTCAGCCTGGCCTCACAGCAGAGGGCTTCCAGCCCTGACAGCATTGCTGTGGCCTCCTCTGGCCATGTCTCTCCTATGCTGAGGACTCTAGAATTTTCATGGGGTTGCAGGGATGCAAACCCCTGAAGTCTGCAAGGTGAGAAGGATGCAGCCCAACACTGGACAAGAGCCAATGGTGGTGGGGGGACAGCAGACTCCAGCTCCCATTCAGCAGGTGACAGCTTAAAAAAAACCCACCTTTATTCACCCATTTTCTGCAGAAGTCACTTAAATAGCTGCAGGTTCAGCTGAGCAGATAGGCACATGCCTGCTATTCAACATCAGGTCTTCACCCCTAAGAGTGTCCCTCCCTTGTCCCCCATGTGACTTCCCCCACAGTCTCCATGACAGTCCCAGGTCACCTCTGCAGGAGGGGTATTGAGTGCTGCTGGAGTAGAGCAGGATATCCCCCAGCTCCCCATCCCATATTGTCTGAGGGCATAGGGGATCCCTGCTGGCATGCCCATGGCTGAGTAGTCTGGGTCTGTAATGCTGGTGCCACTGTCCATGGCTGTGTCCCCATGAGATGTCACAGCTCATCCTTCTCCACGGTGACAGTGGCTGGCAGCTCCTGCTCTGGCTCCTGAGGCAGATCCCCCTCTTCTGTGCTGAAAAGCATCTTCACCAGGTCAGCCGCCTGCACACGCTCCTGTGGGACAGACCCATGGCAGTCAGCACAGCCACAGCACCCTGAGCCCTCCTGCTGCTGGGACAGAGCTTACCCGCTCGCTGTGCCGAGGGTCCAGGGTGAACCAGAGGGCAATGGCACAGCGCTGGCCCTTGGTCACAGCCTTCACTCCGTGAGGGTTCTCTGAGCCAGAGGAGAAGCCAACGGCGCGGCCGCACTGAGGCTGCACCTCCGCCTGCAATGGATGGGAGACCCTGCTCAGGATGCAGTGGGTGGGTGAGGGGACGAGTTCATCCCCCCTCAACCCAACTTCATCCCTCGTGGTGGCACAGAAGACAGAGCCAGCAAGAGCTGGGTTGGTGCTACACATGGATCCTCAAGCAGCTGAGCCACTTACAGTCTCAGTCTTGGCATCCAGTTCGGTGAAATAGAAAGCTCCTCCTTCAAAGTCCCCATTGAGGTAGAGGATGGCACTAAATGAAGCAGAAGACAAATGGAGGTGACAGCCATCACCACAGCTCCAGCAAGCATGTAAGTCTGGAGTTGCCCCAACACCATTGCAAGAGCCAGAGACAGCAGAGCTCAGGATGGGCTGTTTTCCCACCCTGCTCCTCTCAACCCAGGTGCCCTCTTGGGGGGAAGCTCTGCCTGACAGACACCATCAGTACCTGTAATCCCGGAAGGTGTAGGCTGGGGGTTCCTTCACACACACCAGAGCCTCTGTGTTGAGTATGCAGTTGTCCACGTGCACCTCATGACTGTTGTCACTCCGGCCTTCTTGCTTCTCTAGGGTGAAACAAGACCTGGCGCATCAGGACCCCTGTGACCCTGCAGGAACAGGGTCTGTCCCCAGGCACCATGTGCTTGGAGGTGACAAGAAAATCAGCCATAGCCTAAGGCCCTCCTATTTGCTGGAGCATGGACCATGAGAGGCTATTTGCGTAGCACAAGTCTCCGTTGACTTGTCCCATGGCTTCCCCATGGTCCTCCAGCCAGCCTCTCCCAGCACCTGATCATAAATGCCTCCAGGTGCTGAAATCCAGCAAGAAGCCACTTGTCCTACTGGAGGCAACCAACAGAGCTGCTCATGATCCCAAAGTGGGCTCATGAACAAGCTCCCCACATCTTCTTTTAGGGAAAAGGAGCAGCAAGGAGGTCTCTGTGGAAAGGTCCAAGAGCAGACCAATGCAGCTGTTAGATGGGACCCAGACAGGTCAAGAGGCTGAAGGAGACTTGACTCTCCTTGGGTTGTGCTCCTCCAGAGCCATGCTCACCATTGATGGCTGTGCGGCACACCAGATGGGAGTAGGAGAAGTGGAGTGGAACCTCCAGGCGGAAGTAGGACTCCATCATGTGCCGCACCTTCTCCGTCACGTTGTAGTAGAGGTAGGCGCTCTGCAGGGGCACCTTGCCCTCCTGGCCCAGCTGTGGGGGATGAAGAGGACACAGGCCTCAGCCCCAGGCAGGTTGGGCAAACAGGGGCAGCTGCTTGCCCTCAAACCCCGCCTCGCTGTCTCAATAGCCTGCTTCTGTCTCCTCCCCACAGCCACCGTAACCTTGAGAGCCTTGAGCACAGTCACTCCATAGAAGGTCTCACTGGGGGTGTGAGGAGATGTCTTCCCACGATAGCCATCCCCGGCGGAAGCAGCTGCCTGCAAAACTCCATTGATGTTACTGGTCTGGCTTCCAGACCACAGGACGGGGACCCTTCAACAGCCCTGTGCCATGCCCTCCCTGTGCTCACGTTGGTGAGTCTCCGCAGCTCCTGGCATTCCTCGGCAGAAAGAACCCCATCCACCACCACGCGCTGGGAGCCGTTCAGGGCCTTGGAGTTCATGGTGACACTGGCTCCTTTGTACATCAAGGGGCCACCTGTGGCACAAATGGGATCAGGTCATAGGGATAGGTGCCACCAACCCCAGCATAGAGTGCTGGGGGAAGCTGCGATCCTGCCACCACCCATGTGGAGGGAACATGAGTTGGTAGCAGGGGACACAGAGGTCTCCATCCCACCTTCCCTCCTGGCCCTACGCACCTTCACGGATAAACTTGCTCATATCAGCAGACTCCTTGGACTTCTCCTCCACCAGAGTCTCAATCTCCTTCATGAGGTTGCCAATCTCCTCTGAGATGCGTGCTGCTGTCTCCCGCTCCACCCTGGGCACACGGCAGACATCAGCTCCACTGCCCCACTGTCCGCATCTCAGGAACAAGGGGCAGCAGGACAAGCTGTCGCCAGGGGCCAGTGGCAAGGCCCAGGCTGAGGAGAGTTATCTCAACATAGCCTTCAATTCGAGCTGCTCAGAATCAACTACCCATCGCCATCAACCCCAAGCACTGATCCAAAGCAAAGTTCTGCCCTCTAGCAAGATCTCCCTGCCCCACCAAAAAATCTCCCTGGCAGCAGTTTCATGGTCATGGCCTTTGGTCCCAACTCTATGGGGGAACATCCCATTTTTCCCTGCTGTTGGGAAGGCTTTGCCTTGAGCTTGGGGAGCACTCACTTTTGTTTCTCTTGCAGTCTTTTTGGTATCACCTTTTCAGGTGTCCATGTGTCCTGCAGCCAGAAAGAAAACATCAGGAACTGGATGAGGATCCAACTGGGAAACGAATCACTCATCCTCTTCCCTTCTGGCCACCATGTCCAGCCTGGTCCAGCACTACTCACTGGGTCCACGAAGGGAATGCCAAAGATGTCATAGCTGAAGAACAGCAGCTCTTTCTCCATCAGGCTTCGCTGGCGGTACGCCTGGATCTCCTGTGGCAGGGGCCAGAGGGATGGGGTGAGGGCACAGCAGGAGGGCTTTGTAAAGGCCCCAGGCAAGGGCAGGAGGGTGCAGGGTTTACATCACTCCTACAATCCTTGTGCCAGTCCTGGTTTTCCAGTCCCTCAGACAGCTGGAAGTAAGTGGCTTTCCCCATTCTACATGGACAGGGAAGACAGAGGTACATGCATGCCTCTCCTGCAGGAAGCTCTTCAGAAGTAGATTCCCTTCCCCACCCCAGCTGATGCAGGCCTCCATCTCCACCTACTATTTCTCAGGAAGCACCTGAGCATCTGTATCCAGCTATTATGAAGCCAAATCCTCTCATTTTTAAGTAATTCACTTCAGTTGCAGAAGCCTGGCAGAGCTGGGCTTAGATTTTCCTGAAAAGCCTGTCTGCCTCTTGCAGCTCTCTCCTACAAGAGCTGGTCCATTTGTGCAGGCCATCAGGCCTTCACAGAACGTTACGGGTTGGAAGGGACCTTGAAATATCCAGTCCAACCCCCCTGTCAGAGAAGGATCACCCAGAGCAGATCACACAGGAACTCATACAGGTGGGTACAAGTGAAAAAATGTTTCCTCCTGTTTTCATGGAACTTTCTATGCCTCACCTTCTGCCACTGCCCCTTGCGCTGTCATTGGGCATCACCCAGCTCCAGCCTCTTGGCATTCACCCTGCACATCTTTATCAACATGAATGAGGTCAGCCCTTAGTTTACTCTGCTCCAAGCTAAAGAGCCCTCAGCTCTCTCAGGCTCTCCTTGGCTCTCCTCATAAGGAAGATGTTCCACTCCCTTTACCATTTTCATGGCTCTGAGCTGGACTCTTTCAAGCAGTTCCCTGAGGTCCTTCCTGAACTGAGTGGCCCAGAACTGGACACAATATTCCATATGTGGCCTCACCAGGGCAGAGTAGAGGGGCAGGAGAACCTCTCTGGACCTGCTAACCACAGCCCTTCTAATCCACCCCAGAATGGTGTTGGCCTTCTTGGCCACAAGAGCACATTGCTGGCTTATCCACTAAGACCCCCAGGTCCTTTTCCCCTTCATTGCTCTCCAACAGTTCAGTCCCCAACCTATACTGATCCATGGGGTTGTGCTTTCCCAGGTGAAAGACTCTACACTTGCACTTGTTGAACTTCATTAAATTTCTTCCCTTGGCCAAAGAATCTTTGCCAGTGGTGCTTTTCACTTTCTCAGCTGTTTTCCAGATTGTTTGATCTTGCATCCATCCATTCCTCTCCACTTTGCCACCAAAGGATGGCTGGACCACAGCAAACACAACCACAATAGACACCAAAACCTGTGCAAAGGGACCCAAGGAGGGGAGAAGATTTCCCTGCAAAGGTTCAGCCCAGCAGGGTGCTCACCTCTCGGGGCTGGATGGGATCTGCCAGGTTTTGACCCAGGACAGCAGTGTAATAGGCCAAATTCTGGTTCATCACCTCATCATTTGGGAAGAAGAGCAGGTAGGTTTTTGCACATTCAATGGCTTTTTCGTAATTCCCATCTGCAAAGAGAAATGGGCTGATGATGGGACATCCCAGAGCATCAGAGGCAAAACAAACATGGATATGGAAGGGAAACGAGACAAGGTCCTGGCTCTTGTCCAAAGGGTGCCCCAAGTGGGACAGACAGCCTGGAGCACAGACAGCTGCTGCTACAAAGGCAAAATGCAGAGTTTGAGGCACTCTTCTGCCTCCAGAACCACCTCATCAGAAATCAGGGCCACTGCTCAGGTAGTTTCCTTGCTTGGAAAACATCTTGAAGCCTATTTTCAGGCAGCAAAACCCAACCATTTCCAGGCTAACCTGCAATTTTCAGCCACTTGAGTGCCCTGACCCACTTTAATCTACAGGATTGCAGCTTTTCAATCTTCTCAGATTTCATTTTGGGTTTCTTTCCTCCTTTTGGAGAAATTTGCACAGAAAGAGTTTTTATTTTTCTAAGGAGGTGAACAGAAAATAACATTTGGTACATTTGCAAGAGGTAGATGGCTGGCAGGACAACAAACATCCTTCTCTAGGCTGTTATTTCACGTGGAAAGGCAAGCTGTCCAGAATCAGAGCACCTAGAGATACATGGAGGATTTTGCAACCAGGAGCAGCAAGACCCAGATCAATATTTCTGGCTGCGTGAACCTCATGAAGTTCAGCAAGGTAAAGTGAAGAGTCTTCCTGAGGTACCACTAAAGACTGGGGAATGGATGGATTTAGAGCAGCACTTGTGGAGAAGGACTTGGAGATACTGCTGGATGAAAGATTGGACATGACATGGCAATGTGCACTCACAGCCAGAAAGGGAACTATATCCTGGGCTTCATCCAGCGTTGGGGTACACAGCATAGGAAGAGCATGGATTCGTTAAGAGTGTGTCAAGAGGTAAAAAAATGGTCAGAGGCTTCAGGGAGACCTTACTGCAGCCTTCCAGTACTTAAACAGGACTTAAAAGAAAGATAGTGACAGGGTTTGCAGGGACAGGACAAGAGCCAGTGGTTTTAAACCTTCTATAATGAGGGTGGTGAGACACTGGACCAGGTTGCCCAGAGAAGTTGTGGATGCACCATCACCAGAAGTATTGAAGGTCAGGTTGGACAGGACTCTAAGCAATCTGATCTGGTGCAAGATGTCCCTGCACCTTGGGTTGGACTAGATGGTCTTTGACGGTGTCTAAACCATTCTCTGAGTCTGTTGAGTTTTGCCTGTCTGTGTGGGGCGTGCTGTCCAGCACCAATGGCCAACGCAGGATGGGGCAACAAGCTGCTTACTGTTGTAGTAGGCAAACTGCAAGTAGTTGAAGTGTGAGGGCAGGAAATCCTCCAAAGGCTTCTCCCGGCCAGGTTGTGAGGCCAGCTCCGTAACGCAGCCCTGCTTGCAGCTCAGCACCTGCATGTAGTGATCTGGTGGAAAGAAAACCCAGGTCACTGCTTGTGGCCACCCAAAGGCTTGTGGACAGGACCTTGATGGGTCTCCTCCCCAGCCTTCTGCTCACAGTGGGACTGTTGCCAGCTTTTCAGTGATAGAAACCCTCAAGGATGATGGCTGCCTGCCTCTGTGTGATCAGTGGAGGGGCTATACCGCACTCTGGAGACACAGTGGCCAAACTCCTCCCTTTCATCCTGATGCCCCTCTGATGGCCGTCTCCTGTTGCTTCATATCCTTCTGGAATTTGAGGATTCCTGGGCATTACCCCCAGCGCTGGGAACAGGCAAACACCTCCTGCCACTTACTGGCCATACTCCTCTACATGAAACTTAGGATAGATAGGATTTGCCCTCTTTGGGCACCCACCATCCCTTGGGGCCATTGGGGACCTCTTTGAGGGACACCACACCCCAGTATTGTCCCCTTCCCTTGAAAGGGCAGAGTATGCATGGCTCCCACCTGTGATGCCCTGGAAAAGGTCTGCGTTGTACTCCAGGTAGTTGTAGCCCTCATAATCGTAGGGCCCCTCGCAGAGCACGCGGCACTCAGCGTCTGCCACAAAATACTCCTCCAGTGCCTTCTCCAGGTGTAGGATGGCAGCAGCAGGCTGCTCCTCTGTGTAAAATCGGACACCCAGCTGAAACTCACTCTGCAGAGGAAGGAGAAATGGGGGGGGGGGGGGCTCAATGCTGCATTCCCTGTGATGGACCACCTGGGGTGCCACGGGACAGGGATGGACCTCCTGCACTAAGGTGGCATCTCATGAGCTTGACCACCCCCAATCCAGCAGCAGAGGGATGTTTTGGGACAGGCTGCCCAAGACAGGGGAGAGTGTCTCACCATGTGGGGTTTGGCCTCCAGGTCGGTGAAGTCCTCCTCGTGGACACCTGCCATGGCTTGGTAGTACTCCAGGTTCTGCCTCATCTCCTGGTGTCCAGGGTTGGCTACGAAGAAGGTGTGTGCCGCTGATGCAGCCTTTGCGGGCCGGTTCATCTGGGCAGGATGGGAGGCAAGGAAGGGGTGAGAGAGCTCCCACCCCACGGCGTGGACCCTGCGGGATGTGGGGGGGATCCCTGCTCCTGGGGCATCACAGTTGGGGGGTCCCGCAGCCAGGATGGGGCAGTGACGGGGCGGCTCCGGTAGGCTCCGACGTGGCACTGAGGCGGGGTGTGGGAGGCCAGGGAAAGGATGGGCAGGACGCGGGGCCGCCGTCCAAAATCCCCCATCCCACTGGGGAGGGCTCCGGACGCCTCCTGGCGTTCAGGACCCTCGACCCCATCGGGAACGTTCCACAACGGGATCGCCCCCGCCCGGGTCTCTCAAGTCTCATCCCACTGCCTCGTCCCCGAGTCCCGAGATCCCTCCGGGCATCGCGCCCGCTGCAGATCTGCGCACACTGGGATACCTCATGCCTTCCCTCTCCGGGATCGCTGCGGGTGCTGTCGCCCTCGGAGTGCCCTCAGCCCCTTCCCCAATTCCGTCGCCGGTCGCGTACCTTGAAGTAGGCGACCTGGAGGTAGTTGTAGGGGCTGCGCTTGCTGAACTCCCGATCCAGCTCGTCGCCCACCCGGTACCGCGAGGGCGCGGGGGGCCCGCAGCCCCGCAGGCAGGCAGCGCGGCGCAAAAGCCCCCGGAAGAAAAGCAGGTCGCGAATCACCGATCCTGAATGGGTCTCGATTCCCTCCGCCGGTCCCGCTGTGGCGTTGGCGCAGTGCAGGCGGCACCGCACCAGCCGGGCGCGCAGGGCCGCGCGGGCCCGCAGTGCCCGCTCCATCTGTAGCACCACAGCGGGCCAGTCACCCCGGGAGTACGCCTCGGCGCCGGCGGCGAACAGAGCGTCCGGGGGCTCGGCCGGCAGCGGGAGATCGGCCGGTCCTGGCATCGGTCCCGGCTCCAGTGGCGTCGCCGCCCGCGTCAGCAACAGCAGCGACGATGGCAACAGCAGCAGCAGCAGCAGCACGATCACCGCCATCGCCGAGCCCCGGGACCGCGCCCGCGGACTCCACACCCCTGAACCGGGCACCGGAGTCCGCCCCACCCGCCAATCAACTCACGCCGCGGCTCCGCCCCGCTAGCGGAAGGGGCGGGGCTGGGCGGCCGGTGATGGCGGCAGAGGGCGGTGCGGGGAGTGCTGGCTTGGGCCTGGCTTTGGTGGAGGGTAACGCAAGCCGTGCCGCCTGTGTCGGGGACCCCAGGGACCTGGTGGCCCTAGCCCGGCAGGTTCAGCAGGTGAGGGCTGGGCCTCGGTAGTGGGGCGGCGGGAGCAGGCCCGGGGCCGAGCGGGTGCCCGGGGTCCCGCTCCTTCCCAACCGTCTCCAGGGCCTCATCAGCTGGCGGTGGCCCTGGTGCTTCTCAGCACGTCCCGCTGCTCTCCGCGGTCCCCGGCGTCCTCCCAGTGTGTCCCGTGGTCTGCAGTGCCTCCCACTATATCCCACTGTACCCCCGCTGTATGCCCCATTGCCTCCCAGTTCATTCTTGCAGTCCCCAGTGATCCATACCGTTCATGCTTCCAGTACCTCCCATGGCACTTCTGTGCCTCCTTGCTGTGTCTTGTTGCCCCCCTAGAAACTCTTGGAATATCCCACTAAGCTCCCAATCCATCCCAGTATGCCCTGCTGCCTCCTGTTCTGGTGCATTTAGTCCACCCTTGTGTTTCCAGGAGCGTCCTACTGCCCTGTCCCACTCCATCCCAGTACTTCCTGATAAATCTATTCCATTTCAGTGATTTCCAGTCCACCCCAGTTCCTCCTGATAGGTTCTGCACCTCCCAGTGCCTCCCAGTATGTTCTACTAGTACCTTCTGGTACATGCTACTACATTCCAGTAATATCCTCCTCCAGTATGTCCCCCACCTTCTCACTCCAGCTACATGCTTTCCTTTAAGCCCTGCTGCCGCCTCCTAATCTATCCTGCTACGTCTTGGTCCACCCGAGTGCTTTCCAGTATGTCCTCTTCCCTTCCATTGCCAACCAGCATATGCAGGGTGCCTGGTCCTTGCTCCATGGCTGTCACCTCAGTGCCCAGGACTGCGTGGTTGCTCCACAGCCACATGTGGGACAGCTCCTGCACCATCCACAGTCCTGTTCAGGCCTGGAATGGGACCACGGCTGCTGCTTCTCCAGTGCATGCTCAGCATGGCGAAGTCCAAAGGGCCATGGCTCTTGCCAGTCCTGCCCAGACCTCATTGTTCCTTGCAGGGGGATGAGTTCATCCGAGCTAATGCCTGCAGCAAGCTGACTGTCATCGCCGAGCAGATCCGGTCCTTGCAGGAGCAGGCACGGAAGGTGAGGATGTGTCTGTGGCCTTGTCCTTAGAATCACAGAGTCACTGATTGGTCTGAGGGGCAAGGGACCTTTAAAATGGGGGTCCAACCCCCTGCAGCCAGCAGGGACATCTGCAAGTAGACCTCACCTTGAATGGTTTCAGGGGTGGGGCATCACCCACCTCTCTGGGCAGCCTGGGACAGAGTCTCACCACCCCTTGTCTTGTCACAACAGGCCCTGAGAAAAAGGCTGTGCCTAACTTTCTGCTTGGCCCCTTGAAGCACTGAAATGCCACCAGGTCTCCCTGGAGCCTTCTCCTCTCCAGGCTGAACAACCCCAATTCTTTCAGCCTGGCCTCACAGCAGAGTGCTTCCAGCCCTGCCAGCATTGCTGTGGCCTCCTCTGACCCTGCTCCACCAGGTCCCTGTCTGTGCTGAGGACTCCAGAGCTGCACCAGCACTGCAGGGGGGGTGTCAGCAGAGCACAACAGAGGGGCAGAATCTCCTCCCTGCCCCTGCTACCCACACTACTAGGGATCAGACCAGGACAGGCTGAGTCTGGGCTGGCAATGCTCGGTGCCAGCTCCTGTCCAGCTTTGCACCCCCCAGCACCCCCAAGTCCTGCTCCACAGGGCTGCTCTCCAGCCCTTATCCCCAGCCTGGATTGATACCAGGGTTTCCCTGATGCTGGTGCAGGACATTGTACTTGGCCTGCTGAACCTCCTGAGGTTCACCTAGGCTTACTTCCCAAGCTTGTCATCTGCATACTTGCTGCAAGTGCACTCAATTCCACTGTCTGTCTCACTGATGAAGATATTGAACAGCACTGGTCCTGAGGGTCACCGATACCCATCTGGACATCAAGCCATTAAGCACTACCCTCTAAATGTGACCATCCAGCCAATTCCTTTCCCACATCTCTCAGAGAGAAGGATGTAGTGGGGAATGGTGTCACAAGTCTGTGAGGAGAGGGAGATGAGCATGTACCTTAACTGCCAGAGGTTTGGAAAGAGCTAAGGCCTGGGTATGACTGATGGCCAGGAGAAGAGAAGGTTCAGTAGAAAATAGGAGTTCATTGTCTGGTATCAGCTGGGGACAGGGGATTTGGTTTTGATGCTTTCCTCAAGCCCTTGGTATCTCAGGAAGACATCTGTTAAGGGGAGGAGCAAGGGTGGCTCAGGTGTCAGGAAGGACAGAGGTGGCTCTGCTTTTGGCAGTGGGGTGACAGTGTGGCTCTGAGCCCCTGGGAGGGGTGAGCTGTTGTCTCCTAGTGGGCTTGGTTTTCCAGTTTGTCCTTCTTTGGTGGAACAGGTGCTTCAACTCAGCATTCACTCTTGGGTGTGAAATCTCAGAGCCAGAGGGGGAAAGTTGGTGTCACTGGCCTGCTGCCATCAAGGCCACTACATCATGCAATTGTTAACTGGTGGAGATGGAGCTGGGGAGCGCTCAGCTGGTGGACCTGGGGAGAAGAATTCCCCTTTGTTTGCTGTTGCCTTCCCTCAGGGACCACAGCAGGGAAGCCCCCAGGGTCTTGCAGCTGCATATGGAAATGAGGAATGAGTCCAGCATGCGGTGGGGTCAGGCACAGAAGTGAACCTGGGGCTGTGGTGATGAGGTCCTTGATGCTTGGAGGGGTGCAGGGTCTCTGAGGTCCAGATGAAAGGGGAAACTTGGAGAACACTTCTGTCTCTTTGGAAGCATCTGCTTTCTGAGGCAAGTAAAGATGTGCCACGTGAAGCCAGATGTATACTGGGGAGGACAAGGCTGTGCAAGCAGCAAGTCAAGCGACATCTCCTGGGCTCCTGACAGGCAACAGCGTGTTCTCATTTTATTTCAAGTGTGGAAATGTTGCATTTGGTTCTGTAGGTTTTGGATGAAGCTAACAGAGATGCTGATCTGCACCACGTGGCCTGCAACCTCGTGAAGAAGCCAGGAAACATTTACTACATGTACAGGCGGGAGAGTGGCCAGCGATACTTCTCCATCTTGTCTCCTAAGGTGGGTGGTTACAGCCCCTGAGGAAGCAGAGAGGGGAAAAAATACCCCACATTTCTGGTGCTTGGACACTTCTGAACCTCAGACAAAAGCACCGGCTTGATGGGGACACTTGGCTCTTGCTCAGTTGGTGTCTGCCCTCAGTCTGAGTTACTCTGCTGGTGTAAAAGAGATATTGTGAAGTTCTCTTAGCTATTGGTGGATGGTGGGCAAGAAGACCTTTGGTGCCTGGACCTGAATTCTGCTTTTTGTTCCCTGCTGTTCTTTCCCTGAAGAACTGCAAATATGCTCTGAGCCTTCCGTGTCTGGTGTGACTGTCTGGCAGGGTGGTCTCCTCCTGTCCCTCAGCCTAGGGAGCGCGTTTGCAGCTTGGTAGGAGTGCTCTTGGAGGTATTGTCCTTCCAGCCCACCCATTTTCTTACATGCAGGGTGATGGGTTCAGAGCAAAGCACTGAGCACATAAAGGAGCCCCTCAGTTCAAGAAGCACCTCAGGGAACTGCTTGAGAGAGTGCAGCCATAAAGCTGCTGCAGGCAGTGAAACATCTCCCAGTAAGGCCAGGCTGAGGGAGCTGGGGCTTGGAGCTTGGAGCAGAGCAGCCTGAGGGCTGCCCTCATTGCTGGGGATAAAGCTGTGCAGGGCTGGAGCGAGACTCTGCTCAGGGATGGCCAAGGACAGCACAAGGGGCACTGGGGGCAAGCTGGAGAAGAGGAGGTGCCAGGGGAACGGGAGGGAAAACTTTGTCACTGTGAGGGTGCTGGAGCCCTGGAGCAGGCTGCCCAGAGAGGTTGTGGAGTCTCCTGCTCTGGAGACTTTCCTTCTCTGGATGTGTTCCTGTGTGACCTGCCCTGGCAGGGGTGTTGGACTCAATGAATTGTTTCGAGGTCCCTTTCAACCCCTAACAATCGTGATTCTGTGAGCTTTCTGCAGGTCAGGTAGATCTTGTGTCCTCAAGGATAGCACAGCTTAGCCACAGGGGAAGCTGAGAAGTGATGTGAATCTCTCCTTTCTTCTCCAGGAATGGGGGACCAGTCCTCACGAATTTCTCGGTGCCTATAAGCTCCAGCATGATATGTCCTGGACTCCGTTTGAGGACATCGAGAGACGGGATGCTGAAATCGACATCTTGGACAAGCTGCTGAGTCGGCAGGCAGCACTGCCCCCGTGTGTGGAGCCCAACTTCCAGGGCCTGACCCAGTGACATAAGTGACCACATGGGGACCTCCCAAGCAGAGTCCCTGTGTGAGTACACACAGTGCCTATACACTGCCAAAGGCAGGGCAAGGAAGGAGAGCAAGAAAACAAAATGCTGTTGCCACTAATACTTGCTCTGTGCTTTAATGAGACCAGTTCTGCAGTCTGGATTTTCTAGGGGGTTTGAGTAATTTATTTCTTTGACTTAAGCAAAGCTGGAGCAAGAGGCAGGTAATAGCAGGTGGAGTCAAATCCAGGAGGGCTTGGGGCAAAAATGCTTGGGGCAGATGCAGTATTGCTATAAAATATGTCCTACCTGTCTGGTGTATCTCCTTGTGGCTACCTGTGGCAGATGATGATTTCAGGGCTGGATTTTGCCCCTCATTATAATGTCCATATTTAGGAAGCTCTGGGGCTTGGCAAGAGTGGTCAAAGCCCCACACAGAAAGGTCTATTGTGACCTGAGTCTGTTGGTCTCTGTCCCAGCTGGCCTGAACCCTTGAGTCAAGCATGTGTGACCTGGAGTTCTCTTCTCTTCTCTGGGAATAGTGTCCTCAAAAGTGCCAGGTGCTCTTAAAAAAGTGCACATTTCACAGTCCTTGTGCATTCCCCTCGACTTTGAGTGGTCGAGCTGCCAGGGTGCAGGGACACCGAATGCCTCTGTGCCAGAGCAGCAGAGAAAATAAATCGGTTTTGGTCTCAGATGTAACTCTGAGACAGCCCCTGTGTCCTTGTCTGCATGGCAAGCATCCCTTTGGCTTTACCACAGAGACTTGGTAGTCTGTGGGGCTGGTTTGTCATCTCCAACCTCACATTTTCCACCAAGAGGCAAATATCAGAGCTGCTGAGGTGATGTTTTCCCTCTGTCCAGCTGCACAGGGCTCCTCCAGGAGCTCACTGGCTCCTCTGTGAGGAGCCAAGTTGGAATTGTACTGATAGAGAAGATGTCCAGGCTGCATCCTGGAGTGTAAAGTCAGGTCTGGTCAGATTCTCCCATGGCTTGTTCACCTCCCTGAGATGACCTTATATGCTGCTCCAGGCATTGCAAATGCACACTGGCCATAGCCTCTTGCTCCCAGGTCCCTTTCAACTTATGTCTTTCCATTTCAATGTCTGAACCTACTGCTTCAGGTCAGGTGCTTCAGGTCAGGGGAGGGAGGACCTCTTTGTTTACAGAGTCCTGCATCTGGGAAGCAAGAATAAACTGCAGCAGTACAGGTTAGGAGGGGATCTGCTGGAGAGCAGCCCTGGAGAGAAGGACCTGGGAGTGCTGGTGGGCAGCAAGTTTTGCATGGGACAGCAATGTGTCCTGGTGGCCAAGAAGGCCAATGGGGTCCTGGGGTGCATTCAGAGGAGTGGGGCCAGCAGAGCCAGGAAGGTTCTCCCCCCCTGTACTCTGGCCTGGTGAGGCCCCACCTGGAATATTGCATCCAGTTCTGGGCTCCCCAGTTCAAGAGGGACAGGAATCTGCTGGAGAGAGTCCAAGGAGGGCTACAAGGATGCTGAAGGGACTGGAGCACTGCCTGGTGAGGAGAGGCTGAGAGCCCTGGGGCTGTTTAGTCTGGAGAGAAGAGGACTGAGAGGAGATTTAATAAATGTTTATAAATGTCTGAGAGGTGGGTGTCAAGAGGGAGGGGACAGCCTCTGCTCAGTTGCACCCTGGGATAGGACAAGGGGCAATGGATATAAACTCCAGCACAGGGGGTTCCACCTCAAAATGAGGAGGAACTTTTTCACTGTGAGGGTCACAGAGCACTGGAACAGGCTGCCCAGGAGGTTGTGGAGTCTCCTTCTCTGGAGACTTTCAAGCCCTGTCTGGATGTGTTCCTGTGTGACCTGTGCTGGATTCTATGGTCCTGCTATGGCAGGTGGTTTGGACTTGAGGATCTCCAGAGGTCCTTTCCAACCCCTAACATCCTCTGATCCTGTGGATTCCCAAGAGACCCTTGGGGAGCAACACCAGCACTGGGGCTTGCCATTGCTGCAGTTTGTTCCCCATTCAGCAGGGCACTGCCTCTCTTGCAATCTCTGATCACCCTCTACCCCCTGGAACACCCTGGCAGGTGCCTTTAAAGATGCTCGAGGCTGCTGGCAGCACCTATTTCCTGTGGGTCAAGCCCTTCTCTGCTTGGATCACAGAAGGATGGGAGGCTTGAAATAGCTCCCCAGCAGCCCAGGGTTTTTTTTGTCCCAGATTTTCTTCTCCCAGCTCTTCCAGGTGCAGTTGCTCATCCTAACCATGGTGTGGTTTAGCCTCTGCTTGGCAGAAACCTCGTCCTTGGAGTCCACATGGGACATTTCAATCACCTTTTCCCAGCTCACCCTCCCTCACTTGGAGCACAAGGGCAGGTTAAAAGCAATATATTATTGTTATTATTAATTGACCTGGGTATAAGTTCCTTATCAAGTCATAAGTGTCTAATGTAATGGGTTTTTTCCTGGTTGTTTCATACCCCAGGTCTTATTTTATTGCACGTTATTAAATGCTTCCCTGGAAGGGAGAAAGTTAATTACTGCGTGGGCTTTGCCATGGTACTAATTACAGCAACACTGGAGATCTTCCTGTGTTGATTTATGCTCCTCTGGGAAGAGGAGATTCTTGCCCCAGTTCTTGTCATTAAAATCTATACAATGCTATGTGCAAGAGGATGTCTGCAGCCCTCAGCAGTTGGTGAATTCATGTGCATTGGTGGCATCTCACGTTTGCTTTCCTACATCTGCAACACCCCATAGCTCCCTGGTGTCCTGCAGTTCTTTTCTGTGCTGGCAAGACCCCAAAGAGCAGAACCGCTATTGCTGTGTATTTGTCTGAAAACACACAGAAGGTATGAGGAGGCCATGGAGATGGTTTGCTTGTGCTCAGTCTTCTGCACTCTGGGAAATGAGGATGTGGCTGCTGAATGGTCCCATTCCAGATCAGGGTGGTGATGCTGCAAAGGAGGAACTGTTTCCCTGGAACAACTTGCCCAGCATTGCCATCTCAGCTCATTTTTGATCTAATTGAACTCAAAAAGCTGACGCATTGTCAGAAGTGTTTGGAAGGTGCTGCTGTGGAGCTGCGCATCCTGTGGAAAATGGGAAAGGATGGAGCTTGTGGCAAAGAGATGAGCTAGAGCCTGCTGCAATGCTTGCAGTGAGGATCAGCTTCTGGAGACCTGAGGAGGTAGTGCTCAGTGCTGGATTCCTTGAGTCCCTCCAGGTTCATGATCTTGCCTCAGCTTCTACCGAGTCACTGCTTTTATGGGTTGTTGGCTTGACAGGGCAGGGAATTAATCCAAAAGTCGGCTGGGAAGAGTCAGCAGGACACGGTGCTGGAGGGCAGAGGTTGTCCACGGAGGGTTATGAGCTCTGTCTTGCTCCAGTGTGTTTTTCAAGCCTTTCATTTCGGCGAGTGTGCGCCCTCTGTCTGGAGAAACAGCCATGTGGGTAAAATGAGACCAAGGCAGAGCCGGAGGATGCAGGGTGGTGCATTTCTGGAGTAACAATGTTAAAAATCAGCAGTCATCTACAGGACTTTGTTTCCATTCACGGTTTCATCTGGAAGATGACTTTTGAAGCTGCTCTTCTCCCTTTGGTGTTCTGTGAGTGCTCGGGACAGGGGTGTACGCGGTCTAAAGGCAATGGGTTGCTCCAAAATCCCCAGGGACAGACAATCTTTGCAGGACAAGACAGATGGGCCTCTGACACTGCTAACGTTGAGCAGAGCAGCTTTTGCTGCTGGATAAACCAGGACTTGTTGAAAATGGCTGGCAGAAAGGTGCTTTGGTGCTTTTGACATCTGATCTTGGGTGCTCCCCAGAGCTGATGTTTGCTGACTCCCAGCACTGTGGCCCTAAGACTGGTAGCTCTTCCTGAATTCTAACAACCAAATAACTCTAAACAAGTTTGCTGTTTCAGGCCAGATTTTGGTTCCTGCTTTTTGATTGGCAGCACCCAGAGATTTTCTTCCTATGTTCTTGATCCCAAAGGATGTTTATTTTAGTTGAGAGGTTTAAGGGAATTTAGTTTTAACATCCAATACATGGCGGGCTTGTCTCCCAGACAGAAGGCTTCTCTCCACAAGGGATGCTGGGGCTCCCTGGCCTTTTTTGTTTCAGCTTCAGGCAAGAAAAAAAAGAACAAAAACTGGAGGGAATTTGGGAATGGTGATGCAGGGTTGCATCCTGTATGGGAGGCTCTGGGCCGTTCCGTGTGCTCCTGCAGCCCCGAAGTGCAGGCACATGGGTGCAGATGCGAGGTGAGGGTTCCCTCAGAACCTGAGGTGTGGACATGGAGGACGGCTGCGGGCACGGCCCGGGGGTCTCTCCGCTGGCAGCTCCTTAGCCGCAAGCCCGCGGCGTCCTCCTGCTCCCCGGCTCGCCGCAGGCGCGGCTGTGCCGGCCGGGCAGCACCCCCTGCCGGCCGCGCCCTGCTTCTACCCGCCCTCCTCTACCGGCCACCGCCCCGCGCGGCGTCCTTTGCGTGGTGACGTCACGAGCGTCTTGCCCCTGTGCCTGAGCCGAGGAGACCCCGCAGCGAGCTGCCAACGCCCGGCGGAGACTCCGAGGTAAGCGGCCGCGCTGTGCCGGGTATGGCACCGCCAAGACACCTCCCCAGCCTCTTCTTCCCTCTCCTCCCGCTAAACATCGCTGGGCTGTGCCCCTGCCGTGCGGGAGGCCCCCTCCTATGCCCGAGGGATGTGTGCGGGGCCTCCCCGGGCTTCCGCCGGTGGGGGTTGGCCTTTCCAGGGCCGCGAGCGAGGGGTGCGGGCTCGGCGGAGCCCTCCCTGTGCCTGTTGCTGGGGGCTTGGCGTCTGCGGGATCGGTCTTCTCGGGGAACGCGGTGGCGGGCCGCTACCCTTTCCTCTCCTCCCCTCCCCCGCTTCCTGGCGCGGCGGGTGGGGTCCCGACCCTCGGCGCGGGGAAGCTGCGGCAGGAAGCCCTCCTGGGGCATCGGCCTCCTGGCGGTGACTCCCCTGCCCGCGGCTCGGCTGCGCGGGGGACTGTGGGCAGAAGCCTCGAGGGTCGGCTTGTGCGGGGTTGGGGGGGCTGCACATGAGGCTTCCTGGCTTCTTTCAGGCGAACAGCGCCGGACGCCGTGGTGGATCTGAGTCGCGGTGGGGGTACGGAGTGAGGGCCCAGCTCAAGCTGGGAAAAAGTCGGTTCTTACATTAAAAAAAAAAAAAAAGAAAGAGTTGGGAGGTGCTTCGTGGCTTTTGCCTGCCTAGGTGTGAGCTTACCCGAGAAGTATCATACAGTGCTGGTGGCGTCTCTGGTTTTGGCTAGGGTAAGAGCCGGTGCAGCTTCGAGGGTTGGTGTTGCCATATGTTTCTCGTTTGAAGTCTCAGCAGGATGTGCATTCTACAACAGCACCTCACCTGGCCGTGTTTTTAGGGTTTGTTAAGTGCCCTGGACTTGAGCAGTATTTTTACCCGTATGTGGGTAGAACTGGCAGCTGGTGGCAACAGTGGGAGCCACTGGTGCAGCTGGGTAGCTGTGAAGATAGCAATCGGTGATGTGAAACCTGTGCTTAATTCCAAACGGACAGAATTCTTGTTACCCTCTCTGTCTGGGTACCTTAACCGGTGGAGCCGGAGCAGCTTTGCTATCCTCGTTTGACAAAAGTATGAGGAGGACGAGGCCTTAACGAGGAGGCCATGTTTGATGCCAAGTGGGTAGTCAGAAGTAGTTTAGTCTGGCCATCTGTGATTGTCTTTGTCTGACGTCCATCTGTGTTTCTCCTCGCCTGGCAAAGAGGTGCTAACTATCTGTATTCAAAGTCTTAAATAACACTGCTTCAAATTTGCTTTTTTTTGAAAGGGTATTTAAAGCTTGGATCAAGCTCCTCCTTTTCCTAATTGCAGTAACTCAGTAAAGCACTTAAAGCGTCTCCCTTTCAGTTAGCAAAAGGATCTTATGCAAACCTGACTTGAGATAGAAAGCCCTTGTATTCAGCTAGTTATGTGTGGAAAACATTCTGTTTTGTAAACTGTTCCTTCTTGTTAGTTGGGTTGTGAGGAAGGCAGGATAGGTAAATGTGTATTTGAGGCAAGTCTTAGGGATGCACGTAAGACCTGATTCTGTTACTAATTGCAGAACTGACTTTGTGTTTGAACTGTTCACTTGTATGCTTAGGTAACAATGACAAAAAGGAATAAAAACTGCTGTGATGCAAGATAAAACATGTTTGCAGTTTGCTAATGTGTTCTAGGCAGAAATTTTAATCATTAGATTTGCATACTTTGAACTTGGTTATTCATGACCTGTAACTGATGCTCTTAATGCATTATCTGTTCTGCTTTGAAATGGGTTCTTTGCCTGAAACTGATGGCCATTTAGGGAGGTTCCTGACATTTTCACCGTTTAATAGAAATGTTTTGGAAGTCCTAGAGTGCCTAGGGTGTCTGAAATGGAAAATGTAGATCTTCTGCTAAAAGAACAATAGTAAACAGAAATGGAGCCCATCTGAAGAATGTAGGGATTTCCCTGATGAGCATCCAGCTGCACTTACTTTACTGTAAAGCATGTGAAAGGCTGATCTTGATGCAAAAGCTCCTTCTGGATGAAATGCAGCTGTAGTACTAAAATGAGTTTTCAAGTCTTGTGAGCATAGACAGACAGGCATCTTAATCAAAATCTTTTTGACAGCTCTCTGTTACTCTGCAAGCTTCAAAGTGAGTGCAGCTGGGTCCCAGCTCTGCTTCTGGCTCCTGAGAGCTTGTCCAACACATGAATGTGCATTGCTGCTGTTGGGGCATGGAGTGTTTGCTGCTGAGACCAGTGCTCACAGCTTGTGTTGCCTTGTGTGTCCTAGCCCTCACTTTCCTCTGCATGCCTCTTGTGGCCAGCTGAGCTTCCATGCTGTCATTGGACTCAGTCTTATGAATTGCAGTGGTCTGAGCTTGTATACTAACAGCCTGCAAGGAGGAATTGTAGAGAATTCATTCTTCAGGCTCTGTTCTCGAGAGAACTGCATTTTGATGTTGTAGAAGATGAAGGTGCTGTCAAATTAAAGGCAAGTGGGATTGGTTTCTGATACTGTGGGTAGCAAGCAGCTCTCTTTAACCACTTAGCTAACTGTAAACTTCTGCCTTGGCTTGACTTCGTAATCCTAAATGCAGGTGATAAACCCCTCTCTTTTTAGTATTTAGTATGTAACAAATAAACCAGCTTACTGACTAGATAAGCTTTTTATGCTAAGTTTTAAAAGGCATTTAAAGCATCTTCACACTTCTGCAGCCTGAATTAGGTGGCTTCCTTCAAGCCCTGTTCAAAAGAGCTTACACCATGCTTGCTAAGGGTATCCATCAAAAAGGATTGCCCCTAGGAATGGCAGGTGAAACCCTTTCACCACATCATCTCCCTGGGCTAAAGCCTGGCACAGAGTTATCCTTCCTGAGTATATCTGGCCACCTGTCCGTACTTGTTCCACTGCCTCTTGCAGCCCTTTCTGCATCTTTATGATGGTGTACAGGTGAATGCCTGAGAGAAGTGACAGAAATGGCGTTGCAAGGCATTCCCAGCTCTTGGTGGGGATACTTTAGATTGTTGATGGTGGAACAGCTGGATTTGTTTATCCAGCCCTGGGTGTGCAGCAAGCTTAAAATAATGAGTACAAGAAGCTGAATTTCAATGTTGTTGTTGTGTAATTAATATTTGTAAGCTTCCCTTCAAGTTTCATAGATAATGATTTCAATTTTAAAGAGTTTTACAACTTAAAAATACTGTTTGACCTGCTCTCAGTAGAGCAGCTGTCCTTTTCTTGGTGTGTTGACTCTTCTTCTGAACAAGTGGCATTTTATAAAGAGAAACAAAGAGTTAGTTTGCAAAAGCTTTTAAAAGCCATTGTTCAGTTTTAAGTGTTTGTGCTGGTAATTCCTCCATTGCTTCTGAATGTTGTGGTGGAATTCCTAGCAGGAGAGTTAATCTGAGCACTCTTCTTCTGTCCAGTGTAAAATCAACCCCAAACTTTTATTCAAAAAGTAAGGTGAGGGGTTCCACTGAGCCTCCTGCCTGGAGGGAATGTGTGGATGTGAGCTCATTTGTGCCAAGAGCTCTGTGCCTGGGGTCAGGTGGCGTGGTATGGGTGCATGTTTTCTAAGTGGAGACCAGACTGTGGCAGGGAGAAGGTATTTTATCAAGCTAATAGGGTAAAGTTTAAACTGCAGAGTAAAGTGGGACCAGTCAAGGCCCAGAGGCAGACTGCTGGGTACAACTGGAGGGGCTTGCTGTCAACTTGTGCCAGACTAGCTAAGGCTGCCATAATTGTCTTGGTTTGTAACAGGCTGGTTTGAATTGCTCAGCTCTTCTCACGCTGAAAGATGCTCTGCTGTGTTTTTGGCCAATGATGAGCATTCTGTTTTGGGGGGAAACAGGGAAAAAGTGCTCTTGCAGCTTTGGATGTAAGGCATCTGCTTCTTCACAAACTTGTGTGGCTGTTTGCATTGGGCTGTCTGTCAGTGGTAAGCAACTGCTGTAAAGGAGCTGGTGGGAGGGCTGGTGCTGGGCTTGGATTTGACAGCAAGCCTGTTCTGGTTGTGGTTCACCTTGGGGTGCTTGAGCAGTGGCCTCCAGCTGAGTGACTTCTGGTTCTTGTCAAATGTTGCTGAGCTAAAAGCTTAGTTCCTCTCAGAAGGATCCTCCTCTTCCATATCCTGCAGTGGGGGCTGTTACTTCTTGGGCATCTTCTGCACTTACCTGCTGCTGAGAAGCTGCCAGTTGCCTGCTTAGCTGCAGTCCTGGTGCTGTGGTAGTCTTGCTTTCTGCTGTGCCAGGGAGGGTGCTCCCAGCTGCTCAGGTTTCTTCTACTGGTTAGGTGAGTGCTGGGCAACCTGTCCTGCCTCAGTTCTGATGTTAGCAAGTTACTAGGTTAGCTTTGATAGAAACATCAAGGTAGCTCAGTGTTTGGGAAAGGTTGCTTTTGCAGTATCTTTTTAACAGAGCTTTCTCTCTTGTGCTTGGCCCTTAACATGCTGAATCCTCAAAGCATCCTTTGAGCTGTGTGCATGGAACACCCACAACTGTCCTCTCCCTGAAGCATAATGGGAATAAGGAGTGATTTGTGCATGCAGGGTTCTGTGCAAAAATATGCCTCAAAATAAAGGAGGTTAAATGCAACTCTTAAATGCAGTTGACCATGGGTTTGGAGAGAGAAAAAGTGAGGCTGGTGCATGCTGTGGTTTGGAGGGGTGTGCAGATGGGAGCAGAGATCAGCTCCTGTTTTTAAATACTAACAGCCTAAAATGTGGTATTAAAATGCTGAACATGATTTTGTTACATGGCAGAGTAGAACAGCTTGCTGTAGAGTGTGAAAGTGAGGGTAATAATGTAAGATTAAAAAGCCTGTGACAGAGAAGGACTTGATGGAAGCCCACACGCTTGCCAGTGTTTAATCTGGGGCAGGTTTTCCCAGTGCTGACAGCTGGTTTTGACAGTGTAACCTCAATGAGAGTGAGAACAGAAGGGTTGATGTTTTTGTTTTTTTACTATTGGTGATAAAGTGAAGGTGGCTCTTTGGAGCTCTGTAGTGGCCCAGATCAGCAGTGCCATTGCCAGGGCAGATACGGGCATGGTTGGACCATGTGTAACTGCTGGGGCGGCAAAGAGCCCACTGCCTGACCAGCCTGCATGGGGGGCTTTCTTGATTTGAGTTCAGGACTAAAAGGGGACAGTGTGGCTCTCCTCTTCTGTTCTTTGAAGTTAGAGACCTTGAAATGTTCGTAGTTTAAGTGCAGGCTTTTGAAATTTCCCTGCCTAGCTGTCTTTGTGTCTGATCTTGTGTGTGTTTCTGCTTTACCAGTTTGCTGTGAGGAGCCTTCACATGAAGAGGCGCAAAGCAGCTCTCAGTTTTCACAGGAAAAGTTTCATTGCCTGTAGAAGATACCAGCTGATCTCACACTTAGGTTTTAAGGAGAGATCTTTCTTCTTCCTTGGGAATTTGTAGTAACTTGTCCAGAAATAAATGCTGCAGAGTCACAGAGGTGTTTGGATATATGTAAGCTCTGTTGAGTGGCAGACTTAAGGATGTTCCAAGATCACAGGCATATACTTTATCTCAAACAAGGATTCCCATGATTTTGTGGGTTTCAAGAACCAGCATCAGCCTGAGAGCTCTTTTAAGTCTATGATGGTGCTGGTTCATCTGCACTGGTGATGGTGACTCCGTGTTCCTTCATTCAGTGCATTTCTGTGGGCTGCCTCAGTGTTTCCTATCCCTGAAACTGTGGGAGTGGGCAGGCATATGAGACAGAGCCTACCAGTCCTACCAGTGTGCTTTGCTGCCGACAGAGACCTGCTGGCTGCAGTTCAGGGTCTTGACTCAAATTCTTGTGTCTTGACACCAGCCTGTAGCACAACTGAACTTTCTTGGCTGTATGTTTCATAACTGGAGACCAAACAGCAATGCTGGTTTGTGGAGATGGTTCTCCTCTGTGGTGTGCAAGTTCTGAGATATTTAACGGATTGTGTGACTTAGTCTGTTGGAAAAAACTTCTAAGATGGAGTCCAACCCTCAACCCAACACCACCATGACCATTAAACCATGTCCCCAAGTGCTATTCACACATATCTTGAACACCTTCAGGGATGGTGGTTCCACCACCTCCCTGGGCAGCCTGTTCCAGTCCCTGAGCACTCTTGCAGCAAAGAAATTGTTTCTAATCTCCAACCTAAACGTCCCCAGGCACATTTCAGGCCATTTGCTCTCTATCACCTGATACTTGTTAGTGGCAGTTAAAAAAAAACAACTTAGTAGTAAGGATATCTCTTTAAAAGATCCTTAACTGATGTTTCTTCTTCCTTTGCTTTTTGCCTTGGATTTGTGATTTGACTTGTTATAAGGGAGTGCAACTCCTGCACTGTTGTGTAATTCGACAGCTGCTTTAAGCTCTGCTTAAAAAAACAAGTTCCCAGGCCTTCAGCTCAGCTTGGAAGCTTTGGGAGTAAACATACTTGGTTGTGGAACTTGTGTGCCTGCAGCAGCCCTAGCTGTGGGGAGGAAAGACAGGTGGTCCTGGACACCAGCTGCTTGAGAGTGTGTGCTTTTAAATTTCATTTCCCACAGTACTAGCATAGAAGTGACAGATGGGTTTAGTTCTGGGGTGAGATCTCCATGAGAAAGAGGGTTCTTAGCAGGCATAAAGGTGGCCTTTGGGCTGTGAGATCCAGGTCATGTCTGTAAATGGTAGCTGTCCACCTGCAGAGGAGAATACTGGCTGCAGGAATGCTGCTTTTGAAACTGCTTTTGCTTTCTCTGTGCCAGAGAGTATTTTTGGAGTTCAGCTCTTAATCGGAACCTAGCTTCTGCTCATGCAGCCCAGCAGGTGAGTCATAACCTAGGCTGCATCCAGAGGAGTGTGGCCAGCAGGGCATGAGAGGGAATTCTGCCCCTTGACTCTGCTCTGCTGAGACCCTGCCTCCAGGTTTGGTGTCCCCAGCAGATTGAGTCCAGAGGAGGCCACAAAGATGATCCAAGGGCTGGAGCACCTCTGCTATGAGGACAGGCTGGGGGTGTTCAGAGACATTAGAGCTTCCTTCCGATACCTGAAGGGATCCTACAGGAAGGCTGCAGAGGGACTTTTCATGAGGTGTCTAGAGACAGGACAAGGGAGAATGGTTTGAAGCTGAGGCAAAGCAGGATTAGACTGGATCTGAGGAAGAAGTTCTTCAGTAGGAGGGTGGTGAGACTCTGGAATAGCCTGTCCAGGGAGGCTATGGCTGCCTTCTCCTTGGGGGTGTTCAAGGTCAGGTTGAACGAGGTCTTAAGCAGCTGAGTCTAGTTGAGAGGTATCCCTGCCCATGGTGGGGAGGTTGGGGTAGAGATCCCTTCTAACCTGAGCTGTTCTAGGATTCTCTGATTCTGTTGCTGTTTTGCATCATGGATTTGTGACAGTTACCAGTGTACCAAGAGGAGGCCCAAGCTCTTTAAGGCTGACAGCTGAACTCCTGTGGTCTCTTGGTTAGTGGTTTGTGATCTTCACAGAGAACTGTAGCCTTGCGTGCAGTGATCATTGTGCTTAGGTGTTTGCTGTGCCAGGGTGGTGATAGTGGCATGCACTTAGATGCTGCTCCATAAATGCTGATAGGCATCTGTGGTACAGAAACGCTAGAGCTTGAATCATGGTAGCTGATTACCTCTGGTGCCCTGACATGAGAGACTTAGCACTTTGGAAAGCAAAAGTGTTCGTTTCTGGTAGTGGTAGAGGAGGTGGCAGAGGGCAAGATAAGAAATGGCAGCAGTGCAGAAGCATAGAAGTGGTTAGCAGAGATCTTGAGTCAGATCCTGTGGAAAGCTGTTACTTTAATTGTGGGCTCCTGAGTGCTTTGGCCCCCTAGGAGTAAGGTGAATAACCTGCTTACTGTGAAATGACATTGGGGTGGGGTGAAGAGCTGCTTCTTAGTCTTTAGAACTGGCTGCTTGTTTTCTTGCTGTGTGGAACAGGTTCTCAAGCAGAGTTTGTGACAGGCTGGTTAAGCTTTGCTGCCTCAGTAAATGGTGTTTGCTGACAAGCATCCTGAAATGGTTCTTGGTTATCAGCTGGCAGCCATACATGCCAGGCTGCCTTCAGCTGGTACCTGTGGGGAAATGGCAGCAGTTTCAGTCCTGTCTGAAAGAGGAAGTCATCGTGCTGCTGAGGCTCGGCAGGAAACTGGTGCAGGATGTGTAGACAGATTCAACAGCTTGGTTTTCTATTGGCTAGGAGAATCATTTTAACTTGAAGATAGACTGCAGCACCTTAAAAAACAGAGGCATCTGAATCAGCTTGAAGGCTTATGGGTTCCACTTCCAACTGCACGTACAGCAAGAGTTAAGGCCAAAGCCTCTTGGTTTAGAAGGGAACAGATTGTGTGCAGGGACCCACAAAATGTCACCTCATTCTTCATACTGGAGCAGGCTGCCCAGAGAGGTTGTGGAGTCCCCTCTTGGGCCTTTAACAACCTGTCCTGAGTGACCTGCCCTGGGTGATTCTACTTTGGCAGGGTGCTTGGACTCAAATGATCTCGAGAGGCCCTTTCCAACCCCTGATATTCTGTGTTGCAGTGATACAGCTGCTATCATATATTGCAGCTCCTCTGCATTCCAGGCAGGCCATAGAACTCAGGAGCTCCTATGGTAACACCACCTTTGGTCTGCTTGCTTTTAAAATGAAAACCTTCAGCTTTCACAAGAGGATTTGTAGCCTTGTGGTGTTGGGGTGCCTTTGGGACAGCATTTCATGCAACCTGTGTTTGGTAAGTGGGAACCTGCCATAGTTATCATAGATTTCTTCAGTGTTTGGTGATCTCTTGATACATGCACAGACCTGTGTGAAGAAAGTGAATAATTTTTCTTTGCTCTGGGAAGGTTCTCCCCAGCATCCCACCAGAGGCTCCAGTGACCTCTTCACTGCTTACATTGCTGTTACTGCTGGAGGCTGGAGAGGGACTTTTCATAAGGATGTCTAGAGACAGGCCAAGGGGGAGTGGTTTGAAGCTGAGGGAGAGTAGGGTTAGACTGGAGCTGAGGAAAAAATTCTTAAGTCGGAGGGTGGTGAGACTCAGGAATAGGCTGCCCAGGGAGGCTGTGGCTGCTTCCTCCCTGGGGGTATTAGAGGCCAGGCTAGGTGAGGCCTTGAGCAGCTGAGTCTGATTGAGAGGTGTTCCTGTGCATGACAGAGGGGTTGGAGTGGATGATCTCTGAGGTCCCTTCCAGCCTGAGCCATTCTAGGGTTCTCTGACTCTGCTATTGGGGAGCAATCCTAAATGCAGATCCACCTCTTTCACAAAAGTGGAACTGAACTTTAAAGCAACGTTCTGTAAACTGGGCCAGTTCAGTGTGCAGTGGGGCCACAGAGGTTACCAGGCTTTGTAATCAACAGTTCTCCAGGACACTGCTGAGTTCTGTGAGATCCTGCTGGTGTGGTCATCTACTGAACAGCTTAAAAGTCAATAAATATTAGGAGTATCGTCATTTAAGAAGTACTTTGCTGAAGCACTCAAGTACAGTGCAGAGAGGTTTGAGAACTTAAATCAGTTTGTTGCTGTGCTTCTTTTTTTTTTTTTTTTTAATGAAGTCTTTAGCTCTTGTTGAACAGAACTTAGTTCTGGTGACTTTAGATTGGATGTTAGGAACAAGTTCTTTAGAATGAGGGTGACTGAGCACTGGAACAGGTTGCCCAGGGAAGTGGTTGGGGCCACATCCCTGGAGATATTCAAGGTGAGGCTTGACAGGTCTCTGGGCAGCCTGATCTAGTGGAGGATGTCCTTGCTCACTGGAGGAGGGGTTGGACTGGATGACCTCCCCAGGTCCCTTCCAACTCTATGACTTGCATCACATTCCCAGTCTCTATCAGCTTTGGAAAAGGCAGTAAAAAAACCTCATAAAATCTCCAAGCAATTTATTGGAGTCCAGTTCTTCTCAAATTCTCAACATGGAATGGGCTTGAGCAGATGTCTCCAAATCCGCTCACTGCACTCAAATGAGGATGGCTTTGGTGCTTTCCAGTCTCAGTCCTCTCAGATATTTAAAACTATTTGGGATGTTTTCCATTGGGTGTTGTATTTGTAGACTTCCTTTTACTAGGCTGCTTTGGAAAGGGAACAAGCCCAAACCTCTTCTAACTTGTTTTCCCCTCCCTTGGTATTTCATTCTGGGAACCCGTTATTAGGAGGAGAGTGGTCCCTATGGAAGAGTAGGTCCCAGGATGTTGCTTTTAAGCTCCCTGCAAATGAGCCTGTTCTCATCTGTGTTCTGTGGATCTTTTAGAAGAGGCAAACATCAAGTCTGGATAAAATCTGGAAAGCCAAATAATTCAAGTCAGATAATTTACTGCACAATTCCACTTTCCCACTGGTGAGACTTTGGAGGCTTGTGGTTAAGACTCTAAATCTGTTTAACACTTAGGCTGTCTTATTTCAGTATTGAAAGGTAAAATAGATATCTATTAACATAGGGTGAGGGGAGCTCTTTAGCTAAAGGTGTGCTCAGGTCCTTTAAAGGTGTACTGCTCTAGTGTGGGGCTGAGGGAGAATTCAGCAGTTGTGTGGGAGATGTGGTAGTCGCTGCATAGAGAACTTCTGGTATTAGTTCAGTGCTTTTGATGGTAAATATTGTTAATTTCTTCTTAGAGCAAGACCTGGGCCTTTCCAGGTCCTGTTGTACAGTTCAGCTTCTGTTTTATGCTCCAAATTGAGACCTTGGGTTGTGTGTGCTCTGTTTTGGTTCCTCTGCCAGAAAGCTTCAAGGGCTGGTGGGAGAAGGTGCTGTGAGGTGTGAGTTCAGAGCCTTGGCCTTGTGCCCACACTCTGCTGCAGGGTGGTGCACGTTGAAGTCAGTGATGTGCACCACGCTAACCCTGTGGGAGTGAATTGGAGGTGGCAGGGTGAGGAGAAGCAGTGCTTCTGTAGGAAATGCTCTTCAACTGCTGGTGTGCTCTGCTCCGCAGAGTTCTGTCTCTCTGCAGGAGTCAGAACTGACTTCATGGTAGTGATCTGCCTGCCAGGCACCTGTGTCCAGCCTGTGCTTTGTCTGAGCTGCAGTCTCTGGCCTGAGCCCCTGCCGGAGGACCACAGCTTCTGTCCCAGAGCCCCTGTAGGGATGTGGCTGTGTCAAAGGACAGGAAAAAGGTGGAGGTTTGCTGTCTGCTTGTGATCTCTTTCGGACACTGTGCTCTCGTTGGGTTGATTGCTTGGTGCTCTTTGGAGGAATGAAGTTTAAAGAGTAAAACTAAACATAGCCCTTTTAGTTAAAAAAAAATCAAATAAAAAGTATTTGTGAGCTTTCTTTGTACAAGTGCATATCCAGAGTGTAAAGTTTTATAGCTAAGCATGGATTGGTTTGCTGGAGTGAGCATAGGAAGAGCTTTGGAGTCTGTATTATCCCCTGGTGTGCTTCCCATATTCTGGAAAGGCTGTCTCAAAGGTCTGTGACCTGCAAATGGACTAAATAAATAAACACATTGTTGTACCAGGAGTGTAGAAGAGGAGGTAGAGCAGGAAAGGAGGGGAGGGATTCAGAATGGAGGAGGAGGTGTCTGCTGCAAGAGGGCAGGCTGGAAAGTGAGGTTGGGTTTCTCTGGAGGGCTTAACCTTGGAGCTAGATGAGCTTCTCTTCTTGTAATAGCACTTGGGGTGAGTAAAGGACAGCTGGAGCATGGATTCTCTGAGCCTGGGTGGGCAGTGGAGTGAATTCCAGCTGAAACTGAAGTGACTGGGAAACCCAATGTGGAGGGTTTTGTGCTTCATGTAGTAACTCTGTGAGGAGTTAACAAAGGCTGCCACCTGTGCTGTGGGGTGGCATAAGTGAATGGCTGTGTCAAATCCCGAAACAAAAGGCAGGGAGGGTGCCCTGTGGTGAGGATAAGGCTGGGAAGCTGCTGAGACATGCTGGTAATTGAGGCTGACTTGAGCTGGTTAGCTGGGGCTTGCTGCCTGTTTGGATGTGTTTTTGTTTAAAAACCTACTTCAAAAATGACTCAGCCCTTTTCAACTTCGTTTTGAGCATGAAGCTTTTCTTAATTTGGGCCTCAGCTGCTCTGTTCCCTCGCCTGCTTGCTTTCTGGTGAAGTTTTTATTATTTTTATTTATTATAAAAAAAGTGCTGCCTGTGATCAGTGGCAGCAGGGTGGCAAGGCAGGACTGTGTGAGCACCTTCTTGGTGGAGGCAATAGTGACCAATATGATATAAACAGCTGGGCACAGAAGCTGTCTTTTGGAATGGAAACAATTGCTTTGTCCATCTGAGTAAATGTGTGTTTGTTCCAGGGCCAAATTGTAGAGCTTGTGGTGTGAAAGTTACATGGCTTTGCTGTGCTGATAATCCTCTGTGAAACTGAGATTTCTGGTAGAAATCAACAGATTCTGTTCCTATGGTAATTCTGAAATGTGAACACAGGACAGAGAACTGGTGACACTGCCTGATGGCTCTGCAAATCCTGTGTCTCTGTATGTTGGAAAAAGATCTATAATAGTGGTGTTGTGAGTTGGTGGTAAACCAGAGCATAGGATCATAGAATCATCAAGGCTGGATCATTGAATCCAACCATAACCTGGCCACCATGGCCACTAAACCATGTCCTGAAGCACCACATCTTGAACCCCTCCAGGGATGGTGACTACACCACCTCCCTGGGCAGCCTGTTCCAAACCCTTACCACTCTCTCACTAAAGAATTCTTTCCTCATGTCCAATCCATACCTCCCCTGGCACAGCTTCAAGCCATTGCCTCTCATCCTGTTGCTGGTTACCTGGGAGAAGAGACCAACCCCAGCCTCACTCCAACCTCCTTCCAGGGAGCTGTAGAGAGCAGTGAGGTCTCCCCTCAGCCTCCTCTTTTTCAGACTGAACGACCCCAGCTCCCTCAGCCACTCCTTATATGAAGCCCTCCAAACCCCTCAGCAGCCTTTGTTGCTCTTCTCTGGACACCCTCCATCCCCTCAGTGTCTCCTATCCTGTGGTGCCCAGAACTCAACCTAGGACTCAAGCTGTGGCGTCACCAGGGCTGAGTGCCGGGACACCATCACTTCCTTACTCCTGCTGGCCACGCTGGTTTAATCCAGGCCAGGATGCCCTTGGTCTTCTTGGCCTCCTGGGCACACTGCTGGCTCATGTTCAGCTGCCCACCAGCACCCCCAGATCCTTTCCCACCTGGCTGCTTTCCAGCCAGATGCTGGCTAATTTCCTGCTCTGAGGAACAGATTTTGCTGCCTTTTCCTGAAACTGGCTTGGCGTGGATCCCTTTGTGGCTTGTGGCAGTGGTGGTGATCGGTGTCACCTTCCGTATGCTGCTGTTATGAACTTGGTTGTTATCAAGGTAGGTCTATTAGGAACAATGTTTGTCAAAATCTTTGCGCATCATTGCAGCATCTGAAGGAGAGCTGCTTGTAAAAGGTTTACTCTGAGTTGCTAGCAATTGCTTTTCCTTGCAAGTGTGGCAGTGCCCTGTACAGGATCAAATCATCAAAGCTGGAGAACAGGGCTGCTCAGGGAACTGGGGTTGTGTGGTCTGGGAGGCTCTCTTTAGCTTCCTGAAAGGAGTTGGAGTGAGGTGGGGGTTGGTCTCTTCTGCCTAGTATCAGGTGATAGGAGGAGAGGAAATGCTTTGAAATTGTCCCAAGGAAGGTTTAGGTTGGAGATGAGGAAAAATGTCTGCTGCAAGAGTGGTCAGGGCCTTGAACAGGCTACCCAGGTAAGTGGTGGAGTCGCCATCCCTGGAGGTGTTCAAGAAACGTGGACTCTTGGGGACATGGTTTATTGGGCATGGTGGTGTCGGGTAGATGGTTGGATGATCTTGAAGATCTTTTCCAACGCAAACAATTCTGGGATTCCATGATTTTGTGTTGCTAGTTGTGATCCGAATGCTCAAAACCCTGCAACTGCATCATACTTCTGGATAAGTGAGAACTGAAATCACAGAATCATAGAATTGTTTTGGTTGGAAAAGATCTCAATAGATCAAGCCCAATCATCAACCTCACACCACCATGGCCTAAATCCCCAGAAGTGCCAGAAGTTCAGCAGGGATTGGTTTAGGTTTCTTTAACCCAGTTACTCAGCACTGAGAGCCATGGTGCACCCTTGCTGGACTCAAGCTTCATCACCATTCTCAGGGTACATCTCCTGCAGTTGATGTCTCAGCCTCTCCCGCAGCACCTTGGCAGGGGAACTCAGTTTGCAGGCCTTTGTTGTTATAAATAAAAGTACTTCCAATGATATGGAAGAGTTGAAAGGCAGTGGAAGCTTTGCTACTGGGCTTGCTGAGGGCAGGGTTTCATGCATAGGTGTGAATGAGTGACCAGAGGCCTGGTACTGGCAGCTTTCCTTGGCACTAGAGGTAGCTGGCTAAGGTTTGGAGCAGTTACCCACATAAAATACTGATTTAGTCCATGTACTGAAGTCTGTCCTGGGACTGTGTTGCAGTAGCCAGGTGCATCAGGATTTTGCTATGCCTGTGGAGCAGTGCCCAAAGTTCCAACCCCCTGCTATGGTCAGGGACACCTTCCACCAGCCCAGGTTGCTCAAGGCCTCATCCGGCCTGGTCTTGAACTCCTCTATGGAGGAAGCATCCACAGCCTCCCTGGGCAACCTGTTCCAGTGTCTCCCCACCCTCACTCTAAAGAATTTCTTCCTGATTTCCAGTCTAAATCCACCCTGCTCTAGTTTAAATCCATTGCTCCTCATCCTGTCATCACAGGCCCTTGTCAAATGTCCCTCCCTAGCTCTGTACCCTCTCCAGCAGTTCCATGTGCTTCTTATGCTGGGGGCTTCAGAACTGGTCAGAGTGCTGCAGGTGGAGTCTCAGCAGAGCAGAGTAGAGGGGCATAATCCCTTCCCTTGACCTGCTGACCATACATCTTTTGGTGCAGCTCGGGACACAGTTGGCCTGGGCTGCCAGTGACCGTTGCTGAATCACATCCATGCATTAAAAACAGTCTGGAAAAGCCTAAGGATCTTTTTTGCACCTTTTAAGTAATGAGGCAAAATTGCACAAGATTGGAGCAACTGAATTTCCTCAGTCCTGCTTCCCAGGGTAGAAAAGTGACACAGGCCTGGTGGTGTGTGGAAGTTGTGTGCAGTGGGAAGGGTCTGGCTGTAGGGAGGGGGTTTTGTGTGTTTGAGCAGCTTCCTATTGGCTCCTGTACGAATGGCAGAATAGTGGGGTTGGAAGGGATCCCAGAGATCATCCAGTCCAATCGCCTGCCAGAGCAGGATCGCCCAGGGCAGGTCACACAGGAATCCATCCATGCAGGTTCTGAAAGTCTCCAGAGAAGGAAACTCCAAAGCCTTGCTCGACAGCCTGCTCCATGGCTCCACCACCCTCACACTAGTGCCTCCTCAAGTTGAGGTGGAACCTCCTGGGTTCCAGCTTGTATCTGTTGTTGCTTGTCCTATCACTGGGCACCACTGAAAAGAGCCTGGCACCTTCCTCTTGCCCCCCACCCCTCAGATATTTATAGACATTGATCTCCTCTCAGCCTTCTCTTCTACAGACTAAGCCCCAGGTCTCACAGTCTTTCTTCACAGTCCCCTGATCATCCTAATAGCCTCCATTGGACTCTCTCCAGCAGATCTCTCTCTCTCTTGAACTGGAATCCCAAACCTTGTTGTTAGTGGTCTGGGCTCCAGTCAGAGCTCCCCAGTGCCATGTGCTGCTATGGAGTGAGTACAAGAAAGATCTCAATGCACCTTTCTCTTCTCTTCCAGGTCACCGTTGGAGTTGACATTCTAGTAGGCTTCAGCTATGCAGACGATCAAGTGTGTGGTGGTGGGTGATGGTGCTGTGGGGAAAACCTGCCTGCTGATCTCCTACACAACAAACAAATTCCCATCGGAGTATGTACCAACGGTGAGTGTGGGAATGGTTCCCGGGGCTCTGGACATGACAGCTCGGGGCAGCATGGCTTGTGCTACCAGCTAACCTTGATGGCATGCACACCCTGATACTGTTCTTACTGCCTGCTTTCCTCCTGGGGGCTAGCTAAACCATCATAGAATAGGAATAATCAATGTTTGGTGCATTTCTGCTCCCTGTCTTTGGTGGGCTAGTGCTGGGCTGCCTTTCCTGTATCTGGTCAGTTCCTGTTGCTTGACTGCAGAATCTGGGCTACTGCTTGTTGGTAGCTTGCAGTTAGCTATTGACAGGGCTATTTGCAGTTGTTAGGACTGTGAAGTGGAGGGCAGGCAGCAGGAATGCTGCCTCTCCAGCTTGCGCTCTCTCAGTACTTGCCACATCTGTGCATTTAGGGAAAGTGGGATTTTGTGTTGCAGGAGTGGTCATTGACTGCAGTTCACATTTTCTGATGCCTAGTTTTGGTTTGAAACCCAAAGGTTGTACAGTGAACTCTGGAGTGTGGTGAGAACCTCAGCTAAGCATGAGAAACACCTTTGGGTTTGGGCTGTGCAGGCTCATTCATTTGTACTTGGAAATGTTGGCTCACTGTGTGTAGTCCTTGACTATTTCTGAGGAACCTTTTGGAGTTCTACAGGCTCAGTTTTCCAAGATACTGAATCCCTTGATACACATAAAGATGAAAGTGGGAGCAGTTTGCTGACTTCCTGGGAGGCCTTTGCATTATTTCCCAATCTTAATACTGCACATGCAGGATCAGCACCCTGACACTGAGGGGGCTTGTTTGTTTAGCCATCTGCATGTTTTTACTAGATTTCTTTGTTATGGACCCAAAAAGACAGTACATGTACATCTTGAAAAGTTTCCCTAGGTACTTCCAATCCAGGCTGGGTGCAGAGTGGGTTGAGAGTAGCTCTGAACAAAGAGACTTGGGGGTCTTGGTTGCTGTGAGCAGCCAACCCAGGAGCCAACAGTGTCCTCATACAGCCCAGAAGGCAGCTGTGTGCTGGGCTGCATTCAGAGGAGCATAGATACCAGGGCAAGAGAGAGGATTCTGCCCCTTGACTCTGCTGAGACCCCACCTCAAATCCTGCCTCCAGTTCTGGTGTCCCCAGCAGAAAAAGGACACAGAGCTCTTGGAGAGAGTCCAGAGAAGGCCACAAAGATGATCCAAGGACTGGAACAGCTCTCCTATGAGGACAGGCTGAGGGAGCTGGGGGTATTCAGCTTGGAGAAGAGAAGACTCTAGGGGGACCTTAGAGCTGCCTTCCAGTACCTGAAGGGATCCTACAGGAAGGCTGCAGAGGGACTTTGCAGGACAAGGGGGAATGGTTTGAAGCGGAGGGATCTGGATCTGAGGAAGAAGTCTTTCAGTGGGAGGGTGGTGAAACTCTGGAACAGGTTGCCAGGGGAGGTTGTCACTGCCTCCTATCTGGAGGTGTTCAAGGTCAGGTTGGATGAGGCCTTAAGCAGCTAAGTCTAGTTGAGAGGTGTCCCTGCCCATGGTAGGGAGGTTGGAGTAGATGATCTCTGAGGTCCCTTCCCACCCAAGCATTCTTTGATTCTGTGCTTCCAAGCACATTTGAGTCTGGAAACGTATTGCCAAGAGGTTGAGGTGAAAGAGTCAATCATCTTCTCTGCTGTTATCAAGCAGCTTTAAAGAACAGATAGCTCCTCAGAGGTGCCAGCTAGCTCTGTCTGATGGCTCTTTCAGAATAGCTGCTTCTTGTTTAAGATGTCATCTCTTTGTGGAAAAGAATTTGCAGTGAACTTCATTGCCTTTCACAGGTATTTGCTTTATAGCTATCCAGAAGTCTTCAACTTGCCCAGTTTAAGAATGGGACAGAATTCCACAGGACGAAAGCTTGGGTTTAGTCGTGGATCTGGAGCTAAAGATGAAAGGACTCCCAGACCTGGGAGTGTTCAGATTGGGTGCTGTGGCCACTGTTAGGAAATGTGAGGGTTGTGCTCAAGGCATAGAGACCCAAGTTCAGCCACTCTCTTGGAGCTCCTCTGTTATGGACTGTTAGGGAAGGAACTCCTTTTGAGTCTGCTTTGCAGTTTCCCAGTTTTTGAGAGTATCCTGCAATGCTCCAACGACAGCTGCACCCTGTGGTGAACCTGTGGAAGGCTGGTTGCCCTGTTTAATCTGTTCTTTGTAGTCAAGACAAAGTGAAAGAGAGCAGTGAGTGTTTCCATACTTCTTCCTTGTGAAATGACCTTAAATGGTGTTGAAAAATGTTGTAATTCTAAAATGTATGTTTTGAAAGCTTGGGAGTTTGCTGGCCTGCAGATGGTGGTGCTGTCCATAAATCCCTGCTCACAAGCACTGTGGAAAAGCTGCTTAGCGAAAGCTACTGAGCAGTGAAGTGTGTTCCAAGGTGTGCTAGGGCTGAAACCAGGCAACTTCTAAAGCTGTCCCATGTTTCTGAAATAACATTGCATAGAATGGCTCCGGTTGGAAGGGATATTGAAGATCATCCAACCCCCTGCTATGATAGGGACACCTCCCACCAGCCCAGGTTGCTGAAGGCCTCATCCAGCTTGGTCTTGAACTCCTCTATGGAGGGAGCATCCACAGCCTCCCTGGGCAACCTGTTCCAGTGTCTCCCCACCCTCACTCTAAGGAATTTATTCCTAATCTCCAGTCTAAATCCACCCTGCTCTAGTTTAAATCCATTGCTCCTCATCCTCTCATCACAGGCCCTTGTCAAATGTCCCTCCTCAGCTTTCCTGTAGCCTTTTTTAGCTGCTCTAAGGTCTCCCTGGAGCCTTCTCTTCTTCAGGCTGAAGATACCCAGCTTCCTCAGCCTGTCCTTGTAGGAAAGGTTCTCCAGCCCTCTGATCGTCTTTGTGGCCCTCCTCTGTACCCTCTCCAACAGTTCCATGCCCTTATGCTGGGTGCTCCAGAGCTGAAGGCAGTGCTGCAGGTGGGTCTCAGCAGAACAGAGGCAGGGAATCCTTTGAATGCGTGTTTTGATTCAGCCCAGGACATGGGTGGTTTTTGGACTTCTAGCATCCGTTGCTGGCTCATGTCAAGCTCCTCATCCACCAGCACTCCCAAATCCTTCTCTGCAGTGCTGCTCTCAATCTGCTTGTCACCCAGCCTGGATATCTTCTTGAGATTGCCCCCACACATAGTTGTGGAACTTGCTGTTCTGGGGATATCAGAGGCCTGTTCCTGATCTTGGGTATGGCCTGGGATGTACTTCAGAGTCTGGAAAGTACTAAGTAGCATCTAAAATTCTGGCTAATACCTCTAGTAATAAATGAGCAAAGACATAGAAGAGATAGCATTGTTCCCAGAATGATGGCAAGCTGTCTGTCAGCAAACTGTCATAGACCCAGAATGCTTGTGGCTGAATGAAAACCCTAGAGGAAAAAGTATTTAGCAGGAAGAGAATCTGGAGATAAAATTCTCTTTTTGAGAATGTGGTAAATAATGGTGGTAGCTCACAACCAGCAGGGCAACAAACACCAGGAATCCAGCAGCAGCAGCTGCTGCAAAGTCTTTGGAGAGGAAGGTGCCACCTTGTTTGAGGGTGGCCAGCAGTCTAGGGTACAAAGCAGGTGGTGAAGTTTGGGATGCTTTAGCTTGGGTCTGGCTTCACATGGGGCTGCTCCTGTGAGCTGGCTGTGCTGTGACCCTGCATGGCTGGACTTGTGCAGCAGCATGGCAAAAACACCAGTGGAGGTTGTAGCAGCTCAGTTTCTTTCACTTGGCTCTGTGCTTGGTATCTCTTTCTCTTTTTTGAAGCTATTTTCCTAGTGGGAGATGGGTTTTTTACTGGTACTTCACGTGGTTTGTTACCTGTGTGGGTTTTTTTGAGGCCACTGCCTGTCCCTTGCTGCTCTTTGAGAACAGCAGTGGCCTGTGTTGGCAGATCAGGTGTGAGTCCTGTCACACATCGACCCTGGCTTTCACAGCCTAGCTGGCTGTGGCAGGTATGGAAACCTCTTGTTGGGTTAGTTCTTGCTCTGTTTTTTAGGCTGTTTGGCATAATTGAGGATGAAATTTTCTGTAGGTGTTGCTATGAGACTGTCTGCAGGTTTGTCTGAAGGTTGGCTCTGTAATCCTGGCCTCCTGAGGGCTGAACCCCAGAACAGCAGTGACTGTACCTCAAACATAACCAAAAAAATCCCAGTTTAGAGTATGCTGCTGGGCCCTGAGTGGTAGCTCGAAGGACTACTGCTGACTTCCTGCTCATGGGGTAAAATGAGGGGGTGTCTTTGGGCTGCCAAACCATCTTCTGACAAAGGCAAGCACTCAGACCTTGAGCATGGAGTATGCTAGGTTCTTGTTCTGCACACAACACTTGATGAGTTCTCATCCTGACCTGGCCTTTGGAGTCTTGGAAGTCATGGCACTTCATTGAACATTGAATATGTTCTGTGAAGGGTCTTCCACTCTCCTTGAGCCTGAAGATTGTGCTTGAAGCTGGACACTCTAGGGGGTTCAGTGAGGCAGACTCACAGAATGTGTCAGGTCAGAAGGGACCTCAGAGATCATCTGCTCCAACCTCCCCTCCAAGAGCAGGGACACCTCCCAGCTAGACGCAGCTGCTCATGGCCTCATCCAGCCTGGCCTTGAACACCCCAAGGGAAGAAGCAGCCACAACCTTCCTGCACAGGCTATTCTAGAGTCCCACCACTCTCCTACTGAAAAACTTCTTTCTCAGCTCCAGTCTAACCCTGCTCTGCCTCAGCTTCAAACCATTCCCGCTTTTCCTATCCCCAGGCACCCTCATGCAAAGTCCCTCTGCAGCCTTCCTGTAGTATCCCTTCAGGTACTGGAAGGCAGCTCTGAGATCCCCCTGGAGTCTTCTCTTCTCTGGGGTGAACAACCCCAGCTCCCTCAGCCTGTGCTCATAGCAGCCTCAGAGTCAATCCAGTGGGGACAGGGTTTAGGGCCATGGAGACGAGTGGTGAAATCTCTGGCATCACTTTGAAACATGGAATTGTATCTCCAAGCTAGTCTTGTGCTTCCAGCTGCTGTTCCTAGGGATACCCAGATGCCTTCTCAGCTACTTTCTCACGTGCTGTGAGTTGTGAAAAGCTGAAAATCTGAGCGTGGTGTCAGGTACTGCTTTAAGCAGGGCAGTCAGGTGGCAAGGAGATGGGCCTGGGCTCTGGAAAGGTCAGCTTTGAAATGCTGTCTCCCCACTCTTGTCCAGTTTGTAGTGGGAATTTTTCAAGGACCTAAGCTGCTGAAGCCTTGTTAATTGACTGCTTGTTTTCCCATGTACCCTCCCTCCTCACTTTCATTGGAAGCTTTTGAGATGGCTGCTGGCCTCTTTAATGTTGGGGTTTACTTTTTGGGCTGCTTTGACTTCAAGTTTTGTGGCAAAGCAGAGCTTCCCTCTAATTTGGAGATCTCAGCTCTCTCTTACTTGCAACTCAGTATTCAGGGACAGGGTTTTTTAGTAGTGGGAAGGAATTTTTGCCGGAGGTGCTTTCTGCAGTGCTGTCCACTAAAGGTAAAACACCTATTGAAGGGAGGATACTGTCCTTAGACAGCTGGCTGTGGGTGTTGAAGGATTCATCTTTGGGTAGGTCATAGAGTCATAGAACCACCAAGTCTGGAAAAAACCTTTAAGATCATTGAATCCAACCATAACCTGGCCACCATGGCCACTAAACCATGTCCTGAAGCACCACATCTTGAACCCCTCCAGGGATGGTGACTACACCACCTCCCTGGGCAGCCTGTTCCAAACCCTTACCACTCTCTCACTAAAGAATTCTTTCCTCATGTCCAGTCCATACCTCCCCTGGCACAGCTTCAAGCCATTGCCTCTCATCCTGTTGCTGGTTACCTGGGAGAAGAGACCAACCCCAGCCTCACTCCAACCTCCTTCCAGGGAGCTGTAGAGAGCAGTGAGGTCTCCCCTCAGCCTCCTCTTCTCCAGACTGAACAACCCCAGCTCCCTCAGCCACTCCTTATATGAAGCCCTTCAAACCCCTCAGCAGCCTTGTTGCTCTTCTCTGGACACCCTCCATCCCCTCAGTGTCTCCTATCCTGTGGTGCCCAGAACTCAACCTAGGACTCAAGCTGTGGCGTCACCAGGGCTGAGTGCCGGGACACCATCACTTCCTTACTCCTGCTGGCCACGCTGGTTTAATCCAGGCCAGGATGCCCTTGGTCTTCTTGGCCCCCTGGGCACACTGCTGGCTCATGTTCAGCTGCCCACCAGCACCCCCAGATCCTTTCCCACCTGGCTGCTTTCCAGCCACTCTGCCTCAGGCCTTGGAGCATTGCTTGGGGTTGTGCAGGACCTGGCCCTTGGTCTCATTAAACCTCACTAAGTTGACCTCAGGTCCTTATGCTGTCATGTTGTAAATATGTTACTAGGTAAGGGATTTTTGGTAGTGTCAGCTTTTGATCTGTGCAGGGGTTCTGCCTTTCAGGGCGGGGCTGTTGTGCTAGATGCTGCACAGAGGCAGCATAACTTGGCTTCTGGAGATGGATTCTCCATTTGCAATTGGAGTAAAGCCAACACTGATTCCTTTTGACTAATTCGATTGGTCAGGGTGGAGGACAAGTTTGTGTGGACAAGATGGAGACTTCATTGCATTCTTCAGGTGTTTGGAAAGATGAATTCAGAGGATTCGGGTCCTGTGAGGAGTGGCCCCATATTGAAGGGCAGGGCCTTCACCGGGTCTGTCTTTGTGAGGACCTGGTTACTGTGTCAGAGCAAGCATGAGGGCTGACATCTCTGTGGTAACATGTGAAACTTCTTTGCCACTCCAGGCAGGGGCTGGTGCAGCCATGGCTATGCTGTGCCTTTGCTGTGGATGCCTTATATGATGCGGTAATTGAATGGGTAGATGCAGGGAAGCCAGTGGATGTAGTCTGCCTTAGCAAGGCTTTTGACACTGTCTCCCATAACATCCTGGTGAGCAAGCTCAGGAAGTGTGGGACAGAAAAACAGACACTGCAATGGCTTAGGAACTGGTTACAAAATAGAGTCCAAAGAGTGCAGGTCAATGGTGCCAAGGCCAGCTGGAGAGCTGTGACCACTGGAGTCCCCCAGGAATCAGTGCTGGGTCCAGTCCTGTTCAACATCTTCATGAATGACATTGTTGAGAGGACAGACAGAGGGAGTCTGCTCATCAAGTTTGCTGATGATACCAAATTGGGAGGCTTGGCTGAGTCACCTGGAGGCTTTGGGGCCATTCAGCGAGACCTGGGCAGACTGAGCTGCAGTGACCATGAAGCAGTTGAATTTAAGATCCTCAGGGCAACCAGGAGGACGTATCCCAAGCTTACGACCCTGGACTCTAGGCGTGCAGACTTTGATCACTTCAGGGATCTGCTGGCCAAAGTATCATGGGATGAAGCCCTAGATGGAAGAGGGGTCCAGGACAGCTGGTCAGTATTCAAGGATCACCTCCTCTGTGTCCAGGAGCAATGTATACCAACAAAGAGGATAGCAGGGAAGAATGCTAGGAGTTCTGCCTGGATGAGCAAGGAGCTCCTGGACACTCTATCACTTAAAAGGAAACTACAAGGAGTGGAAGAAAGGACAGCTAGAATGGGGGTATATAAGGAAGCTGCCTGAGCAGCAAGAGATCTGGTTAGGAAAGCCAAGGCACAGTTTGAATTGAATCTAGCCAGGGAGCTCAAAGGGAACACCAAGAATTTCTATAGGTATATTAATGGTAAAAAGAAGCCCAGGGAAGGTGTGGGCCCTGTAGAAAGGAAACAGGTGAAACGGTCACAAGTGACCTGGAAAAGGCTGAGGTTCTCAATGACTTCTTTGCCTCAGTCTTCACTGCAAAGGCCTCCAGCCACACTCCTCGAGTCATGGAAGATAATGGCAGGATCTGGAAGGAAGAACTGCCCATCATAAGTGAAGATCAGGTTCGTGATCACCTGAAGAACCTGAAAGCGTTCAAGTCCATGGGACCCGACGGGATACACCCATGGGTACTGAGAGAACTGGCAGATGAGGCTGCTAAACCCCTCTCTATTATGTTCCAAAAGTCCTGGCAGTCTGGGGAAATCCCCACTGACTGGAAAAGAGGAAACATAACTCCCATTTTCAAAAAGGGGAAGAAGGAAGAACCAGGGAGCTACAGGCCAGGCAGTCTCACCTCTGTGCCCGGTAAGATTATGGAGCAGATCCTCCTGAGGCACTACTGAGACAGAAGAATAGTGAAGAGGTGATTGGGTACAGTCAGCATGGGTTTACCAAGGGCAAATCCTGCCTGACAAACCTGGTGGCCTTCTATGAAGAGGTCACAACATTAATCAATGAGGGGTGAGCAACTGATGTCATTGACCTGGACCTGAGCAAAGCCTTTTCAACACTGTCCCACACCACATCCTCCTCTCCAAGCTGGTGCCGTCTGGGTTTGATGGATGGACCATTCAGTGGATAAAGAACTGGCTGGTTGGCTGCACCCAAGGAGTGGCTGTCAATGGCTCCACGTCCCAGTGGAGGCCAGTGACAAGTGGAGTCCCTCAGGGATCAGTCCTGGGACAAGCCTTGTTCAGCATCTTTGTTGGTGACATGCACAGTGGCATTGAGTGCACCCGCAGCAGGTTTGCTGACGACATCAAGCTGTGTGGCACAGCTGACAGCTGGAGGGAAGGGATCCATGCAGAGGGACCTGGACAGGCTGGAGAGGTGGCCACAAGCCAACCTCATGAGGTTCAACAAGACCGAGTGCAAGGTCCTGCATCTGGGTCGAGGCAACCCCAAGCACAAATCCAGGCTGGGCAGGGACTGGCTGGAGAGCAGCCCTGAGGAGAGGGACTTGGGGGTGCTGGTGGATGAGAAGCTCACGATGAACCAGCAGTGTGCACTTGCAGCCCAGAAAGCCAACCAGATCCTGGGCTGCATCAGGAGTGTGGTCAGCAGGTCGAGTGAGGTGATTCTCCCTCCTCTACTCCACTCTGGTGAGACCCCAGTACTGTGTCCAGTTTTGGAGACCCTATTACAAGAGTGATATGGTCTGGTGGCCAGAGAAGGGCCACGAGGATGAGCAGAGGGCTGGAGCTCCTCTTCTATGAGGACAGACTGAGAGAGTTGAGGTTGTTCAGTCTGGAGAAGAGAAGGCTCGGAAGTGACCTTCTTGTGGTGTTCCACTATCTGAAGGGGGCTACAAGAAAGCTGGGGAGGGACTTTTTAGGCTATCAGGTAGTGGCAGGACTAAGGGGACTGGAACAAAGCTGGAAGTGGGGAGATTGAGACCGGACATGAGGAAGAAGTTCTTCACCATGAGGGTGGTGAGAGCCTGGAATGGGTAGTTCAGGGAGGTGGTTGAGGCCCCATCCCTGGAGGTGTTTAAGGCCGGGCTGGATGAGGCTCTGGCCAGCCTGATCCAGTGTGAGGTTTCCCTGCCCATGGCAGGGAGCTTGGAACTGGATGATCCTTGAGGTCCCTTCCACCCTGACTGATTCTATGATTCGATTCTTTGGGGCCATTCGGCGAGACCTGGGCAGACTGAGCACTGGGCAGAGAGGAACCTAATGAGGTTCAACAAGGATAAGTGCAGAGTCCTGCACCTGGGAAGGAAGAATAAACTGCAGCAGTACAGGTTAGGAGGTGATCTGCTTTAGAGCAGCCCTGTGGAGAAGGACTTGGGAGTGCTGGTGGACAGCAAGTTTTGCATGGGACAGCAATGTGTCCTGGTGGCCAAGAAGGCCAATGGGGTCCTGGGGTGCATTCAGAGGAGTGGGGCCAGCAGAGCCAGGAAGGTTCTCCTCCCCCTCTGCTCTGCCCTGGTGAGACCTTGTCTGGAATATTGCATCCAATTCTGGACTCCCCAGTTCAAGAGGGACAGGGATCTGCTGAAGGGAGTCCAAGGGAGAGCTATGAGGATGCTAAAGGCACTGGAGCACTGCCTGGTGAGGAAAGGCTGAGAGACTGGGGCTGATTAGTCTGGAGAAGAGAGGACTGAGAGGGGAGTTGATAAATGTTTATAAATATCTCAGGGGTGGGGGTCAAGAGGGAGGGCACAGCCTCTGCTCAGTTGCACCCTGGGATAGGACCAGGGGCAATGGATATAAACTCCAGCACAGGAGGTTCCGTCTCAAAATGAGGAGGAACTTTTTCACTGTGAGGGTCACAGAGCACTGGAACAGGCTGCCCAGAGAGGTTGTGGAGTTTCCTTCTCTGGATCTTTCAAGACCCATCTGGATGTGTTCTTGTGCTACCTGTGCGGGATTCTATGGTCCTGCTCTGGCAGGGGGGTTGGACTTGAGAATCTTTGAAGGTCCCTTCCAACCCCTAACATCCTGTGATGCTCTGATCCTATGCCCTCTCAGAAGTAGCTCTGGCATCCCTTTTTCAAACTGAACTATGCTCTTAACAGTGTTGACAGTCCGATAGCTTCTGTTATGTCTGGGACAAATCTGAGGTCCTTTGGCTTGGTGAGTAGCTGATGCTTGGAATGGTGACTTATTGACATCCTCTGAAATGTGCTTCTCTTCTTCCCAGGTTTTTGATAACTATGCAGTAACGGTGATGATTGGAGGAGAGCCTTACACCCTAGGCCTCTTTGATACTGCAGGTGAGACATCAAGTGCTTGTCATTGTCAGTGCCCAAGGCTGTTGTTGAGCTGATGCTGAACATGAAGACCTAACATACACTTTGCTCTTTTTATGAAAGGGTCTGTCTTCACCTTTGGGGAGTTGCAAAATTGCGTTCACTTAAAAAAAACCTCAAACCCAACCAACTTCCTCCCCTCCTGCAACCTCCTTTTAAAACTGTTTTGTTTTGTAACACTAGAGAACAGGTTTCAAACTTCTACCTCTAATCTAGGTTGTAACTGGAAGAGAGGAATTTGTGTCTTTTTAATGAAACTGAGAAGAAAATTGTGTTGAGTAAGAGCTGGATTGTGTATGGGCTTTGTTTAGTAACCAGCCTGGGTTTCCACCAAATGTCAAGGCAGAATGACTTTTAGAACATCTTAGGTGTGCATGTGGCATGTCTCTCTCAGGTCAAGTTGAGATGTGTGGAGTTTCCTAAGCTCTATCACTGTATTCTTTAAAATGGAAGCTGCAAGCCCCTTTGTTTATGGTTTTAGGACTGGTTTCTGCCTTCTGATTAAACAGCTGCACCCATTGCTTTTGCACATGTGAAAATCTAGCAAGGGAGGGTAGCAACTGGTCCAACTGCTTACCCATAATAGTACCAAAGTGGTGTGGCAGCATCTTCCTGAGAGCTTAGTTAATAAACTGTTACCTAGAACTTCATCTGGCTGTTTCCAGCTGTCTTCTTCCAGACAAATGGTGAAGTGTCATGCTTGATTAATGAAATGATCTCATGCTTCAAATGATACTTTAGAGCCTCAGTTGCTTCATTTGTTCTCCCATATGTGATTTTCTGTGTTAGTTATTGCAGACTTCCCAGCATACAGAAGAGAGGCTCCTTCCTGACACCCAGGTTGCTGCAGGGACCAGTACTTAGCTGAGTCTCAGCTATAGTATCCAGCTATAGTATCCTGGAGCTGCACAAGCTCCTTCTCTGCCTGTTTTCTTGCTGAGGTCTGGCCTCTGGACACTGGTGCAGGGGTAGCTGTGTGTATCCATGTCCTGTCTATCAATATGAGCACAGCAGCCCATCTAGGGCTTCTCAGAGCTTACCAGGGGGTTGGACTGCATGCAGGTGACTCCATGCACTTGGGAATAGAAGAGCTTTCCTTTCAGAGCTGGGGGTTTGCTCTTTAAAGGTCACCTGCTTTTTGCTAAGTAGCAACCAGCATGAGTTACAGAACTTAGGTGGATAAACCCCTGTTATTGACAAATCAGAAGTGTGTGTTTTGAGGCATTTAGAACAAGGGTTTCAGATTTGCTGATCAGCGTGTATAGCAACTCCTTCAGTACCCGGTTTGCTTTCTACAGTGCTGCTGAATTGAGAGGAGGAGGAAGTTTTTGCTCAGGCTTAGTGGGGCAGTGCTAGTGGTGCCTTGCAGGGATTGCCTGCTCTCTTTTGTACTCAAAGGGTAAAGCCTGGCTGCCTCTGAGCACAGTCCCCACTAGGGACTTCGTTTAGGGGAATGCTGCTGGATGGTTGGGGCACACTGACGTGGAACAGCAGCATTCTCCTCTTCCTGCTTGGAGAACTTCTCTTAAGTGTTCACAAGCACGGGTCAGAATGTTCTAGTGATCAAGACTGCCTTATTTTTCTCCTTCCTCTGGCTGCAGGGTTTTTGCCAGATAATGAAATTTGGTGGCATAATACTTTTAATGACAAGGTGTAGAAGGCCTCACCCCTAACCTCTGGTTCTTATCTATAACCAGATCCATCTTCTGCAGTTTCTTGGTTACAGTGGAGGAAAGTGTTCTACAGTCTGAGAGTGTTTGAGAGCCTGCCCCTGGTAGACTTCCAAGCTCTTCTGTGGCTTTAAGCAGCTCATTGTTACGTAGCAACTGAAAGAATTCTGTAGTTGAAAACTAAGCTCTGAGAATGTTTGGGTTCAGGGCATGCTGTTTGCTTAAGTTAGGATTAATGACAATGATGCCATTGTGCTGGAATATGCACCCCAACCACCTCTGAAGGGCAGGGTTTAACTGGCTGGGCCTAATACTGTGTTGATTTTTCTCCCCTTCTAGGTCAGGAAGACTATGATAGATTACGACCCCTCAGCTATCCACAGACAGATGTATTTCTGGTCTGTTTTTCAGTGGTATCTCCTTCTTCATTTGAAAATGTGAAAGAAAAGGTTGGTCAAACTCTGCCTGAAAATGGCAGAGCTGCAGCAATTACTGAAACACAGGAGGAGTTACCTTGGGTGGTTAGTAACAAACAATGTGTCTTCTCTGTCTGTAGTGGGTACCTGAAATTACTCACCACTGTCCAAAGACTCCTTTCCTGCTTGTTGGGACCCAAATTGATCTAAGAGATGATCCCTCAACAATTGAGAAACTCGCCAAGAACAAGCAGAAGCCCATAACTCCAGAGACGGCCGAGAAACTGGCCCGGGACCTGAAGGCTGTCAAATATGTGGAATGCTCTGCACTCACGCAGGTGAGGGCTGGTCTTGGACCAGGTTTGATTTTTTTTTTTTTTTTTTTTTGGTTTGTTTGTTTTGTTTTCTTTCCCTAGTTTTGGGGAAAACCAGTTCAATATGGTTGTGAAAGGATATGAGCTCTGCTTCTGTTGGTGACACAGCAGCCTTCTCTTTGTCCTGTTGTTCTGAGTCACCAGAAGCTGACAGCAGTAGAAAGACAATGGGTGTGTGAGGATCAGGCTTAGAGGGGCTGTGCTCTGTGCTGGCTTTTGCATCGGAGGAAGACGGCTATTGAAACCCAGAAGGTGTGTGATGAACTTCACCTGGGTTAGGACACAGAGTGCAACTCACTGCTGAAGCAACCAGGCAAAGAAAAAACTTCTCCAAAAGTCAGTTCTGGTACTTCCAGCTTGCAGAGCTGAGAGCTTCTTTCCTGCAGCTGCCTTAAGATGGAAGTTCTGTTGAAACAATAATCATGAAATATTTCTTAAGACATAAATGTAGTGATGGTTGTGAGAACTAATTAGTGAACATAATTCTAAAGCCAACTAAAATAGCTGATTGGAGGCCAGGAAACCTGATTATCCTTTCCCTTTAAGTTATGAATACTAAGGTGGGTGGATGGGAGACATCGTCTGGGTAGCTGGCAGCTTGCCTTGGCTTTGAATGCCCTGGGAGGTTTAATCTCGTCTGCCTGCTCCTGCAGCACTGACTGCAGCTTTTTAACAATTCCCTTTGCGCTGCTCTATTTAAAAATTGTCCCTTCCTGATGTGCATGGAATGAGGAGTGCAGTGTTGGATCTCTCTCTCTTTAGTTTTGTTGTGTGTTTATCTCTAGTATCTTGAGCTCAAAGCTTTATTGCTGAGCTGCCTGAAGTTCTGCTTGGCATCTTTTGCCCAGACTGTGTGTTGATTCTTCCAGTTGGGATCCTGAGGTATTTTTGTAACAAAGCTTTGCCTGAGTATTGGTGAGATGGAGGGGCCAGGACTCTGGCACTGGAGGTGTTGTGGTGAGGTACACTGCAGTTCATCCTGGGAGTCCTGGATCAAGAGATGGTCCTGGCTGTGCTTCCCTACTGCCCACATGGAAGCTGAGGGTTATTTGTGCTTGAGCTGTTAGATCTGTTCAGTCTAGAAAACCATTTCAGATGATGTCTGGCAGATACTGAATGCTGCTGCTAACTAGGCTGCAGAAGCTGCTAGTTGGATAAATATGTACCAATACTTTTGTTCTTTACTTGCTCACCCAGACCCTTTCATCTGCAGCCTTGGTTAGTCTGCTCAGATTGCATGGAAGCACTTGGAGCTAGCGGAGGGCTGATGTGATTACAAGTCCCAGTGTTTAGCCACGCTCTTTATTTACAGACAGACTAAACTGTATCTGTTGCAGAGAACACTTGGAAGCTCAGCCTGAATTTCTGCCAGAGTGCCAGCACTTGTGTGCCTGTTGATGATGTTAGGAATCGGGAGTAAGGAGGGAGGAGGGTTCAGAAGCCTTGTTAGAAGACTAGTTGGCGTGCATCTGCTCTGTGCATCTTCCTTCAGTTGCTGACTCCCTTCACAAGCACCTCTTTGCTCAGTCTGTTAGCAATGGCTGCCAAAGAGAAATGTGGATGATCTGTGAAGGGTTGTTTGAAGTTCCCAAGCTGGCAGCTTGCTAAGCACGGAAGTCAGCTGGCTTTCCTAGCCAGGAGGGATGTTTTCCAGCCTGCAAGGCAGTGTGGTAGGAGCTGGTTTCAACTGAAATGAGACTCAGCTGAGTGGTTCAATCTCTCTTTACCTTGGCTTCCATGTACACACTTCACCACTGCAATTTAGGATGATTTTTTTTTTTCCTTCCCAATTAATTTACAAGTGACTTTGCCACCCCAGTAGCAAGTAAACAGTAAGTCACCGAGCCCAGCACATGTTTGTTTTTCATTCCTGGGAGGAAGAATTTGCTTGTCTGTGTGGAAGAGTTGATGTCCTGAACAGTACTAGGTGAGCCCTAAGTGGCTGAGTTTGATTTTCTGTGAAAGCAGAATAACTTTTCCTCCCTGACTCAGGGTGATTGCAGTGCTGAGGGTCCCCCTTTGCCTCTGGTCGTGGAATCTCTTTTTGTGCTGAAGGCACTTTCAATGTCTGCCTTCAACCTTTCTCTGCAAAGCAGTGCCCAGCAGTACTGTCCCAAGTAGATGGCATTTTGCTGTTGGGGGAGGGTGATTGGCAGACTGATTACAGCTGAAGTGATTGCTTCTGTTACACTCGGGAGTGAGCTTTCTGAGTGGGCTTTCTGAAGTTCAATGCTAGTACCTAACATAAGAGAGACCTTTGGATTCATTTCCTTTTTTGCCCCCTGATGGAGGGCTGGCAGTGTGACACAGTCAGGTTTCTAGTGACTTATTCTGGCTGTGAGTGAGGGAAGTGACAGGAGCTGGATCTCAGCCTGTTCCTCAGAGCAGCCTAGGAGCCCCGTTGCTTTGACTGGAGGATGGAGGACTGTGTGCCAGTGCTGTCAAACATTTGCCTTCATGTGGTTACTCTCCTATTACCAGTCCCGTTTTTACAGCAGTTTTGTCTTTGCCCTGTGGGGGTTTTTCTCCTCTTCCCTTATTCTAACTTTTTTTTGGTCCTTCAAAACAAACACCAAACTGTCTTTTTCTTAGGCAGATTGATTCTCTTGTGCACTAGGAAAACAAAAGAGGAGTCCCTGAGTAGGAGCAATCAGGAAGCATATTTTCTTGGCTCTTGTCATACCTGGGTTCTTACTCTAACATCACTTACCTGAGTTTAGACTGCAGCCTTATTCTTGTAGACAAGGACAATGCAGTTAAGTGCTCAGCCACATGGGCAGTGGCATTGAAGCACCCTCCGCAGGTCTGCCCAGACACCAAGCTGTGTGGTGCACTGGACTCATTGGAGGGCAGGGATAGCAACCAGAAGGGTCTTGAAAGGCTTGAGAAGTGTGCCAGTGCCAGTTGCATGAGGTTCAACCAAATTGCAAGGTCCTGCAGCTGGGTCAGGCCGGTCCCAAGTACAGTTCCAGGCTGGGTGCAGTGTTTTGAGAGCCGCTCTGAAGAAAGAGACTTGGGAGTCTTGGTTGCTGAGAGCAGCCAACCCAGGAGCCAGCAGTGCCCAGAAGGCAGCTGTGTGCTGGGCTGCATCCAGAGAAGTGTGGCCAGCAGGGCAAGAGAGGGGATTCTGCCCCTTGACTCTGCTGTGCTGAGACCCCACCTCAAATCCTGCCTCCAGTTCTGGTGTCCCCAGCAGAAAAAGGATACAGAGCTCTTGGAGAGAGAGTCTAGAGAAGGCCACAAAGATGATCCAAGGACTGGAGCAGCTCTCCTATGAGGACAGGCTGAGGGAGCTGGGGGTATTCAGCCTGGAGAAGAGAAGATTCCAGGGGGGCCTCAGAGCTGCCTTCCAGTACCTGAAGGGATCCTACAGGAAGGCTGCAGAGGGACTTTGCATGAGGGTGTCTAGAGACAGGACAAGGGGAAATGGTTTGAAGCTGAGGGATCTGGATCTGAGGAAGAAGTCTTTCAGTGGGAGGGTGGTGAAACTCTGGAACAGGTTGCCAAGGGAGGTTGTGGGTGCCTCCTCCATGGGTGTGTTCAAGGTCAGGCTGGACGAGGCATTGAGCAGCTGAGTCTAGCTGGGAGGTGTCCCTGCTCATGGTGGGGAGGCTGGAGCAGATGATCTCTGAAGTCCCTTCCAAACTGAACAATTCTATGATTCACATGGGCATTACTTCTCTGAACTCTCCAGCTGTTTTGTCAGCATGGGTTGCAAATAATTTACAAAAAAACCCAACACAACCAAACCCCCCCCCCCCAAACAAAGCCCCCAGTCAGCCGTTCCTGGGGAGGATACACAGAGTGATTGGACACAGGAATTGCCTTACGTTATTTGAAGTACATTCTTGCATATAACATGATGGATTTAAATGCTTCCAGATGGCATTGCCTTAGAGCTCTCCCATGTATGTGCTGCGGTAAAACAAGATTAAAGGCCTTCTAAAAGGGATCTCTGCAGTGCAATCTGTGAGCGAAAGCTCAGCGACGCCGCAGTGTTGTCGGCTCACAAACCTGAGTTCTGACAGTCTGCAGCTGTTTGCAGGAAGGGCTGCAAGTTTTGCTGTTTGTCATTGGCTGGGGTAAAGCAATTCTTGTGCATTTATGAAGGTTGCACTCCTGACAGTAGATTTAGGCGAGTCCAGTTGGCATGAACCAAGACAGGTTTCACTGCTGGTGCTGTGGCCCTGGCAGAGCTGTGGCAGCGGTAAGGCTGCAGTGTGCCTGATGTGCTTGTGGCAAACCCAATGCATGCTTCGTGCTCCACTGTGATCCCAGCAGGCTCCTGGCAGCACTGTGCTGCTGTGGTGTTGGTTCTTGGCTGTTCCAGTCCCAGCACTGTTTCTGTCTCGCTCTGACTCGAGTGGTTTTTACTTGCTTTGGTGACTAAGCTGAATAACTGAGAGGCACTGTGTGTTGCTGTGCTGGCTCTCCTTGGCAGAGGAGCAGCACTGGTAAGGTACTGCATCACTTCTGAGAGACTGAGAGCCAGTGTCTGAAGGCGATCATGCTTACCAGAGAGGTACTGCTTTGATCCCAGATCATGTTGTCCAGCCATCTGGAGATCCTCAGTTATTCAGGGGCTGAATTCACAAAGCAGAGGGGTGTTTGGAGCCATTGCTGCACAGGTGGTTGGGAGCAGTAAGTCTGTGTATCCAAGGGGCTTGCTTTGCCGCCAGGAATGACTACCAAAGGTTTACCTGACCTCTTGGATCGCTGTGGATGGTGGGACAAGCTACTCTCCACTGTTTTTATTACGCTGTGAAGTCTCCAGGTCTATATTCAGCAGTTAAGTGGGAACCACCCTCTCTTGTGCAGCGCCTCTCACCCCTGTGTTCTTGTCAATTGTTGCTGGCTTTGCCTCTGCCTTTCTGGGGGTTCATTTGGTCTAACCTGCTCCCTCACAGCCTCTAAATGAGATTTTCTCCTGAGATCTACTTTGTTTTTACGCAAAGTAAATCTGGTTACTGCCTCGGTGAATTCAGCCTGGTCTGTCCTCAATGCTCTTTGTATCTGCTTGTTTTTCTCTAATCCTCTAACCTGGCTGCTGTTTTTTCTCCTCCCCTCTGTCTTGTAGAGAGGTCTGAAGAATGTGTTTGATGAGGCTATCCTAGCTGCCCTCGAGCCTCCGGAAACTCAGCCCAAAAGGAAGTGCTGTATATTCTAAACTTTCTCCTTCCCCTCTTGCTGCTGCTTCCTCTGTCCCACTACTGTAGAAACCTGATTAAAAAAATGAGTCAAACCACCTTGGTTGAAAGCTGTTGAGCCTGCTTACCACCTTAGAGCAACCTTGGTCTTAGCTCTTGGACTGAAAACAATTCCTAAGCTCTTAGTGAAACGTTGTGACTGTGGAACACGAACTGGACTCGCTTAACTCTCTGCTGCTTGGGTTGCCAGATGTGGGTAGCTTTATAATTCAGGCTGCTGGGGGAGAAGGATCTGGTTCCATCCTAATTTAAAGAAAGATCAAAAGAATAAGTTGTGATGTTTGATCTTCCTGAATCCAACTGGAAGAAACTCATCCTGTGTTTTCGAAGTTTCTACTTGTGACTCTTGTTAACTGTATTTGCATGACAAAAGTACATGGACTGGTGATCTGCAAGTGATGCTGTAATGTGAAAGGTTCTCTGGTTCTCCTTTGTGCAGTGAGATGTTTTTCTGTTGCTGTTGCTTTGGCTGTCTGTGCTGTAGTGGCTATCTGTCAGTCCTTGGGGGGAAGGAAATCTCAATGTACTTGCTACTGCTTTCTGAAATGTTAAAACTTTTGCTTTCTCTAACGTGGTAGACCTCTTCATTTCAATAATAGATCCTTAAAGCCTGTTATGTTAAGATGTAAAGCTGCTTCTTACTATCATGCTCTGATTTTTATTGTTTTAAGGTGAAAACATCAATTGTAGCTTGTCTTTCAATTTCGAAATTAAAAATTGCAGTTGTTTGTATAAGTGTCTGATGAAGCTTTCTTCTGTTTTGCTCTTTCTGGCTTCAGTTTAACACAATGCAATATATGGAACCTGCTTTGTACTCTCCCATCTTGACCTCTCTGATAACCATGCTCAGCTTCTGGGCTCCACCTGGCTGCTTCTCACTGTGGGGCGTGTGGGGCCGGAGCCGTACCGGAGCCGTTGATCGTTGCATGCTTGCCTTGTCTCTTCTCTCCTGGACACAAGGGGCGTGCTTCAGATCCAGCTCCTCATTGGAATGCAGCACTTCCTGCTTTGTTATTAGCATGCAAAACCAGTTAGTAGCCAACTAAGCACAAAGATTGCCTTGAGGAGGTGACTTCCTTTTGTGTGTTGCTTCTTGTAAAGTAGCCTGGTCTGGTCTGGAGGAGTGGTCAGACCTGGTCAGAAAATGCTCAGCACAGCTTGGGCAGAGCCTGGCTAGCAGAGCAGGCTCTGGCTTAGTTCATCAGTAGAGGGATTTGTCTGCCTCTGTCTGTTTCTGTGTGAAAACTTAAAAATGAGCCTGCCCCTTTCTCTCTTTGCCCCTTTTCAGAAAGGCCTAAAGAATGTATTTGACGAAGCGATATTGGCTGCCCTGGAGCCCCCGGAGCCGAAGAAGACTCGCAGGTGTGTGCTGCTATGAACATCCCTCCACAGCCCCTTCTGCAAAGCTGGTGTTCAATGTCATACTAAAAGCAACGTTTAAATCAAACTAAAGATACAGATCTGAAAATTTGTTTTTGCAATAATGACCTGCCCTGCACTTCCATCTCCCCTGTGCTCCCTGTGTGAGGTGAGAATGTTAGTGCTCATTCCCCAGCGCCCCTCCACCCAGTTCAACTAGTTAATTTTGAGTAATTAGGTATTACCAGAAAACACTGATCAATACTAGGGGGTTATTTTGTTTACTGTTTCTAATTTTTTTTGTTTGTTTTGTTGTTGTTCAAAATCCAGGCATGCTTGTGATGTCTTTTTCTGTAACAGACTAATTCTAGGCTGTTTCACTGAAAGCCTTGTCCCTTCTGCTAATCTGGCAAGACTTGGTTCTGGATTCAAGAACTTTTAGGGCTGTGCTGCAGCCAGACAGCAGCCTGGGTGTGAGCAGACTTTAGTACTAAAGGCGAATACAGGAAAGTAAAATGTCCCAAGCTGGTGCTCCTCCAAGGAGGAGTGTAGAAAATGCATCTGCATCTCCTCTGAAGTTGCCTTGTATCTCTTCCCCTGGCTTTCCACTGTGCAGGTTATAAATTTCTACACCATCCTCTAAGTTATGAAGCCTTAGGAACAGGAGAATCCTTGTCTCTGGATGCACCATCAGACTTGAAACTAGCCTGCCAGTCTCTTCCTTAACCTTTGACATGATAAGCTTTTGTCATGTGATGAATAACTGCACCTCTTTAAGCTTGCCCAACTGATTCAGTTGGCTTTTAACAAATCCACCTTCTACTAATTCTTAATGATTAGAGACGCTCTTAGCATGCCCAGCAAGCAGACTGCTGTGTGAACACTCTGAAGCAACCTGTTGGGTGGTAGTTTTGAAGCTGGCCCCTGTTGGTGCACTTTTGAATGGCTTTGGCATGCTTCAGGAAGGGGTGGAAAGGTAAACCTGTGCCAGCAGGAAGGAACTACAGGGAGTGGTTTCTAGTGTTAGTGTGGCACCATACGGGGACCAGTTAAGGGAATCCCCTTGTTTGGCATTTCGCTCCTAAGTAACCTTGAAGCTGTAAGAGGGGCTCCAGCCCACTGAGGATCATGTGCAGGGTCTCTGAGCAGACTGACTGCAGTGTCCTAGGGATTTTACCCAAAAGAGATTTTGGCTTCCAAATTCAAACATGTTTTAAGACTTAGGGAATCTTCTCCATCTTCCAAAATTCCAATTTCTTGTAGACTCATTAGTGTTAAACTGATGCTTTTTTGTGTCTAAGTTCTTTGTATATGCATTCTTTTCAGATGTATTAAACATAAAGTATCTTCACAAGCCTGCTTGAGGGTAGTTATTTCCCTTGTCTTTCTCTTGAGCCTGAAGGAGTTGTAAATGTGGCTTTTATTCCTCTCCTCCTTGCAAGTTAGTTTGTGTCTTTCTTTAATCCTAGAATGGCTCAGGTTGGAAGGGACCTCAGAGATCATCTACTCCAAACTCCCTGCCATGGGCAGGGCCTCTCAACTAGACTTGGCTGCACCAGGCCTCATCCAACCTGGCATTGAACACCCCCAGGGAGGAGGCAGCCACAGCCTTCCTGGGCAGCCTCTTCCAGAGTTTACCACCCTGGTACTGAAGAACTTCTTCTTCAGCTCCAGTCTAACCCTGCTCTCCCTCAGCCTCAAACAATTTCCCCTTGTCCTGTCTCTAGACACCCTCAAGAAAAATCCTTCTGCAGCCTTCCTGTAGGATCCCTTCAGGTATGAATCCTGTCAGCTCATCCTTCCCTCATGTCTGATGGTGGCCTCAGTTCTGTCAAGACTGCTCTGATCTTTGATGTCTTTACTCTCATATCCAGCCCTCAAGAGAGGGCCTGGTGGTGCTTAACAAAAGGAATACTCAGTGTTGTGCATATTCCCAAATCCTGACAGTTGGCTTTGGCAGATGATTGGGCTCTTGTAGCTCTTCTGTCAAGGAACTGGTCTGCTCCCTGTTCAGGGGCAGATAGCAAAAGCCCTTAAGGAGCAAATGACATCATACCTATATCCCTTCCCAGAATGTAGGGGATTTAGGACACATTTTTGTTAATTTTCCAAAGAGATGGTCTGACAATGTTGGTACATAACTTGTGCTAATTATTGAAATCTGTTCCAAGGAACCTCCTTAAAAGTAATTTTTAGTTTAAGAAGCTGACCTGTGGGTGCAGTAATCCAAAAGACTAGTGCAGAAATGTGGTTTCACTTTGTTTAGTGATTAGTGCTGCTGTTGAACTTTGGAGTTCAGTCTTTGATTGCTTTCCCCTGTGGGAAGGCTTAGCTGTAAGCCTGAGGCTCCCAGTTGAAAGTGCTGCTGGTACTGGTAGTGCTTTGTGGCAGCTGAGCATTGCTGGCTGCTCTGTGTCCTTAGAGCAGACTGAAACTAACTTCTGTACCTTCTAATTGCTAACCCAAATTCATGTCTCTAAAGCCATCAGCAGAACTGGTGTCTAAGACATTGCTTGCATGAAATCAGCCAGGAAATTTCCTCTGAAGTGGAGGGAGAACCCTGTGAGACTTCTTCAGGTAACAGGGTCACCCTGTCAAGCCTTTAGTCTCTCCCACATCCTTACATGGGCTTGCCTGTAGCTCTCTGCCCCCTCTGCACACGTGTTTATGGCAGTGACCTCTGCCAGTCCTTTCATGCAGGGCTGTTGGATGGAGCAGTAAAGTCCGTGCTGTTAAATTGGTGCCACGAGGTTGCCCTTGGCTCTGGAGGGAATCCTGGAGGTGCTGGATGATGGAAAAACACCATTTTCAAAGAGCAGTGCTGCTTCCTTCCACTCTGTTACATGAGACAGAAGTCTGCCTGACAGCTCCATGAGTCTGATAGCACAGAACCATCCCAGCCCATAGAGGGGCTGAGGTGTTGAATTGTTTAAACAAGCTCAAAGAGCTTACTTGGCTCACAGGCCTTTTCACACCATGCCTTTTAACATGCAGCTTAGCAGTGAGGACTGAGTTCTCAAGCCTGGTGTGTGCTGTGTGCCGGTTTAAGTGGGTTTCTGATAGGAGCTCCTTGGGGTGCACAGGCATGCAATACAGGGGCACAAGCAGGCAAAGCCACCAGCACCACCTTCTTCTGGGAGTCCCCCTTTCAGCTGGCAGGTTTGAAAACAAGGGTGGGAATACCTGGCACTGCCCTTGGTGCTAGTGTGGCAGGAGGATGAGCTGGGATTGCTTTGTGTTGCTGAGGGTTCTCCTCTGAAGATGCACCCACAGCTCTGGGCTGTGAGGGTTCTTGAGGTACCCACACAGCTTGCTGGCACAGAGGCTACAAGAGGTCTGGTCTTGCTTAACCAACTGCTGCACCTGCTGGTGGTACTGCTTGGAAAGGGACAAAATTCGCTGATGGGAGCACCTCTGAGAATCATAGAAGTTGCTCCAAGGACTGAAGGCTGTATGGACACTGAAGAGCAGCTGCTTGCTTTAATAGCTGCAACTCACAGCAATCTTTTAATGAAATCTTCCCCTTATTCATGTCACTGCCGCTGATAGGCCACTGCCTGCAGGCTGGTGGTTTCTGGGTTTCAGCTGGCTCTCCTGTGAACCTCCAACTCGTAATGCTAAAAGCATGTAGTGGAGCTCTTGCTTCTGTCACTACTCTGAACAAGTATATCTGTAACAGCTGCTTGTCTCTGGAGCAGTAGTAGCCCTTTCCCTGCCTTGCTTTCACACCATCCCTCACGTCAGCTCCATCAAACTACACAGGGAGAGGATTAATCACTAATTGCACAAAAATGTAACATCTTGCAGGGCTCTTTCCTGCTGACTTGGTAAACCTCACAGCCTATTTTTCATGGTCAAGCTAATGCCAAAATGACTGCAAGGGAGGAGGGAGGAGAGCAGATCTGGTGTAGAGGCTTAGGGAGGCGGTGGGAGCGTGCAGACAGGTAAGCACACCTGTGCCGTGCTGACAAATGGCATGGGTCAGTTTTTCTCGCTGTGCTGTTAATGGAGTTGAAAGGTGGAAATTGCAGACTTTCAGCTAAGTAGCTGAGTACTTAATGTGGGGAGAAGTCTTATGTAAGGGACATACATCAGAGATCTAGAGCAAGAGGTTGGATTCAAGGGTTGATTGGTGGTGGGAGGAGTGTAAGTGCTTTCCAAAGCAGGAGGTGGCTTCAGGCACACCCTTCTGCTCCGTACCTCCCCCATTGTGTGGGAGCTGATGAACTAATCCTCTAGCTCCTGGTGCAGGCATGCCTCTGCATGGCTGCTGGACCTCACACTGGTGTGAAGATTGTGTTAAACTGGTGCTTGTGTTTTCTCTCCAAGCTTCCCCATGCTGTGCCTTCAAAAACATGCTGGAGATGTGAGATTTTCTTCTTGCTCTTCCTTGCCTCTTTCGCTGTGGGGAATGGAAAACTCTGCTGCACCTAGGCAGAAATGGTGCTACTGAGCAACATGTGCAGCTGGTGTCTTCTGAAGTGTTTGGAAGAAGAGTGAGACAGCCCTGCAGCTTTCCCAGGAGAGAGTTATCTACTTAACCATGTTCTTCTTTCCTCTCTTCCCTCTCCATCCCAGTCATGGGCTAGTTCCTGCTGCAAGTGCTGTGCATTGTACTTAGCTGTGGTCTTTACTAAAACATGGGTAGGGAATGGTGTAAGGAAAGATGATCACGTGTGGTAAGAGCTCTGAGAGAAGGGCTTTTTGGAGCAACTCCATCTTCACCACACTACTGAGTCACCCAGACTCATTAGGTTTTTTTTCATGGCATTGCCCAAACTGTGGTACACTTAGCTGCCCACTGCCTGCAGGGCTTTCCAAGCAGTGTGCTCTTATTTGACCTGGGGATGGTCCTCTTTGCTGTTCACTCTCTGCTTGGGTTCTGTCTGCTCTGCCTTTCTTAGGGGGGGTTCCAGAAGGGAGATTTCACAAGGTGCAGCTATTTCATTGTTGGATCAGAGTGGTGTAGAAATCTCCAAGTTATCTGTACTTGATGTGCTCTATTTCATATCCCAGAGTGCTGTTGGATTTGTACTGGGTAAAATTTAAAGGATCTTGTCTTCCAGCAGAGGATGGAGCCTGGGTCTTTGAGGCCCAGCTACACTTAGTTTGAAGGGCCCCCAAGAAGCAGGCAGTGTTGCTGCTGGGTATGCCACTTGGCAGATCTCTCCTTCTGTCTCTGCCATTCACTGCTAGACACAGCTGAAAACAGGCTGATGATTTTGGCCTGTTCCCAAGAGGCAGCAGAGTCCTCTTTTACTTGGCTACCCTCTGGGTCTCATTTTGCAGCTGGTAGTAGCTGCCTCCATTTAAAAACAACTTTGAGTGGGATTTGTGAGAGCTGTTGTGTCAGTGCTGCCCCTGACGCAGCCTTCCTGTGCCTTAACTTAAAGAAACCTCTCTCACCCTGCAGCTGCTTCACATGGGGTGCTGCTGGGGTCCTCTGCTGGGGAGGTGCCTTGCTGTGCTTTCTCTTGCTGCCCATTGCTCTGCTTCCTCTGAGAAACACTCCTCGCTGTTGCTGCTCCTCACCTGAGGACTCTAAGTCACTGGGTACCCAGAGACCTTCTTGCTAGTGAGTAGTAGAACAGAGGAAAGCGTGAAAGAGGGAAGTACTTCTTCAAAACCTGTAATGAATAAACCAAGCAGGTTGCTGGGCACAGCCTGGAGCTCCTGGGGAGGTCACCTAGGCTGGAGGTCCTGCTGCCCCAGCATAAACATAGGGCCAAGAACAGGACCCATCTCCCTCCTCTGCTCTTGTAAGCTGCTGCTACCTGACCAGCTCCTCACTGGAGGTGAGATAAAAATGTAATTTCTCATGGGCTTAGACCAGGATAAAATGCCTGGATAAAAAAGAAAATGGCTTTAGCTTGGACAGAGCAACCTGGATGAGGGCAGGAAAATTAAACTTGGGTGCTGCAGCAGGGCTTCTGTCAGCCCTTACTTAGAATCATAGAATCAACCAGGTTGGAAGAGACCTCCAAGATCATCCAGTCCAACCTCTATCACCCAGCCCTAAGCAACCAACCAGACCATGGCACTAAGTGCCTCATCCAGTCTCCTCTTGAACGTCTCCAGCGATGGCGACTCCACCACCTCCCTGGGCAGCACATTCCAATGGGCAATCACCCTCTCTGTGAAGAACTTCCTCCTACCATCCAGCCTATACCTCCCCTGGCACAACTTGAGACTGTGTCCTCTTGTTCTGCTGCTGGTTGCCTGGGGGAAGAGCCCAACCCCCACCTGGCTACAACCTCCCCTCAGGTAGTTGTAGACAGCAATGAGGGCTCCCCTGAGCCTCCTCTTCTCCGGGCTAAACAACCCCAGCTCCCTCAGCCTCTCCTCCTAGGGTTTGTGTTCCAGACCCCTCACCAGCTTTGTTGCCCTTCTCTGGACACGTTCTAGTACCTCAACATCTCTCTTAAATTGAGAAGCCCAGAAGTGGACACAATGCTCAAGGTGTGGCCTGACCCAGGCTGAGTACAGAGGAAGAATAACCTTCCTTAACCTGCTGGCTACACTATTCCTGATACAGGCCAGGATGCCATTGGCCTTCCTGGCCACCTGGGCACTTGGCTCTGGGTTTTTTGACCTGTCCTCATGCTGCTCCCTGGTGCTTGCTCTTCAGCTTCACTGGGGGTGCAGCGTAACAAAAGCCAAGCATTTGCCAGACTCCCTCATTCAGTGGTCCCCAGAAACTAGCAGAGTCTTCTCTTTATCCTGAAAATGGTTTGGACTCAAATTGTCAGGGTAACTCGAGAGCATCACTGCTGAGGACCAAATCAATACAGTCCCTCTGCGCTGTGTGCTGACAGGCCCCTGGGGCCAGAGGACTTCCCTAGGACCTTGACGCTACACATGACCGCTGAAGGGCAGCGAATGCTGGGGTGCAGCTGGGCAGGCAGCCTTCGGTGCGCTGCCAGGGAGAGTGGAGGCGGCCAGGCCCGCCAGGAGCCCTGCTCCCTGCTGCCCTCTGGTGGTCTCAGACAGAAGGACGGGGAGGAGGAATCGCCGAGCTCCTGACGTCAGCCTCTGCAGCAAACCCACCCCGGCGCTCCCGCACCGTTCCCACACCGCTGCTGTTGCTGCGCCACGCGTGGAGCGGGAGCCAGCGGCAGGGACACGGGGGACTTGGCTCCAGCAGTGCTCCGGGCCTGCTGTGGGGCCTGGCGCATGCGTGGTGCTAATAAAGCTGCCTAGGGACTAAAGGAAGTGTGCTGTGAGGGTTACAGAGTTTGTGACTGGGGTGCCAGGTTGAGGTGCTGGAGCCCTGGAGCAGGAAAACACAGACTAAAGGCTTTAAAGCAGCCGCTGGGGCTCTCCATAACAGATGGGCTGGAGCGCTGAAGCACAGTTTGAGTGAACGTGAGCCAGCAATGGCATTTGTAGGCCGGAAAACCAGTGGCAGCCTGGGCTGCCTCCAAAACTGGCCAGAGAGGGAGAGAGGGGATCCTGGCCTTCTGCTCTGTGGGATGTCACCTGCAGTGCTGTGTCCAGCTCTGGAGCCCTCAACTCAAGAGGGACATAGACCTGCTGGAGCAGGTCCAGAGGAGGCCACAAAGATGATCAGAGGACTGGAGAACCTCTCCTGTAAAGACAAACTGGGAGAGTTGTTCAGCCTTGAGAAGAGAAAACTCCAGGGATACCTTTGAGTTGTATTTCAGTATCTCAGGGGGACCTACAGGAAGACTGGAGGGGGACTGTTTAGAAGGGTGATAGGATGAGGGCAATGATTTGAAACTGGAGCAGGGCAGAATTAGGTTGGACCTCAGGAGGAAGTTCTGCACAATGAGGGTGGTGAAATACTGGAGCAGGTTGCCCATGGATGTGGCTGAGGCCCCATCCCTGGAGACATTCAAGGTCAGACTTGCTGTGTCCCTGGGCAGCCTGCTGTAGTTGGAGGTGTCCCCACTGACTGCAGGGGAATTGGACAAGATGACATTTGAGGGTCTGTTCCAGCCCTATGCAGTATGTCAGTCTGTGACTATCACCTTTCATCCCTTGCCATCAGTATTTGTGTTGGGACAAGCTCCATAAATACAGCATTGAACTGGGCACTTAACTAAGTTCCTGACTTTGAGACTTTACACATGTATGACCATCACTTCTGAATTTCCAGCTTTTCCTTGCTTTTCAAAAAATGAAGACCCAGATGAGTGCTGTGTGGTGCAGCCTGTGGGGGTTGCCTGTGGCTGTGTGTATATCTCACTCCTGCCAGGTCTCTGCTGACTATGCCTCTCCAGCTCCAGAAGTGCCCATGTGAAAAACATGATCAAACTCCTCCAACCCCACAGCCCAGCAGTGTGCTGGTCCTGTCTGTGGCTGGAGCTGGATGAATGCTGCAGGTGAGTGTGGCTGCCCTGGGGTTGTCTGTGCCCCATGAGTGGATGTTTCCCTGGCAGTACCTAGAGTGGGTATGAAAACATGGGATGTGTGCAAGGCATCCTGCTGACACCTCAGCAAATGCTGCTGCTGCTGCTGTGAAGTCCAGCTCCTCTTTCCTGAATAAAAGTGGTTTCTACAGAGGAGGTCTGGGACAGTGATGACTTGCCAGTGCTCAGCCTGTGAGAGGACATCAGTACCTCCTGTTTTGGGGTGGTTTCTCCCCAAAGCATAGCTGTGATTGCATGGGGAGAGGAGAGGGATTGTCACATTCTCGGAGAGGTTTCTTAGGTTTTCTAACACCTTGAATTTAGCATGGGATCTAGGCTCTGGGGTGCTAGCCCTCACAGAGGCAGGACCTCCCTGTGCTCTGAGTACTTTGGCTACAGCAAGAGGGAGTTTACCCAGGAGAAACTTTCAGCTCTTGACCCTTCCTGAAGATTTTGGGATCATCAGAGAAGCGGGGAGGGAGATACCCTTGGCAAGAGCTGTGGCAGCAGTGAAGCAGGTAGGTATTGTGTCCCCCTCCTTCATGATACTCTGGCAGTTTGAAGGTGTTTCTCTTCCTCATCAGGTGAGTGCCTTCAAAACAGCCTGCACCCCTGCTTTGTGGCTAGTCCTGATCTGGGGCATTTGCTTCCTGGATCTTTTCCCTTTCGCCTTTCACAGTTTGATACCCAAGGAGAACTGGAGATGCCAGCACTTCCCAGAGCTCCCAGCAGAGTGGTTTCCTAGTTACCTGCCTGTCCCAGTTCTGGGCTGTGTACCTCAGAATCATAGAAACATCTTGGTGGAAAAAGACCTTTAGGATTACTTAAGTCCAACTGTTAACCCAGCACTGCCAGGTCACTGCTAAACCATGTCCCTCAGCACCACATCTACACAGCTTGAATCCCCTCCAGGAATGAGGAATCCACCACTGCCCTGGGCAGCCTGTTCCAGGCATTGGCAACCCGTTTGGGAAAGACAGGAAGGTCAGCAAGGTGGGCTGCTGGAATGGCTCTGGAGAGCAACTGGGATGTATCAAGCTCTATCTAGGTGGGGAGAAGAGGTATCTGTGAAAAGCTTGTGGGTTAGAAGGGACAGGCTGAAAGGACTGACGCTGCAGTGGGTGTAGCCACCTGGTGAGGAAATCGAGGAGGCCTTCTACAGACAGCTTCAAGCAGCCCCACGGTCACCTGCCCTGATGCTCATGAGCGCACAGAGGACACTGCCAGCCAGTCTGCTGATGACACCAAAGTGGGAGCAGTGGCTGACACCCCATCAGGCTGTGCTGACACTCAGCGGGAGCTGGGCAGGGATAAATGGAATGAAATCCAACAAGGATAAGGATTTAGTCTGGCACCTTGGAAAGAACAATCCCAGGACCAGGATAGGCTGGGGACTGAGCTGTTGGAGAGCAGTGAAGGGGAAAGGCACATGGGGCTCGTGGTGCACAGAAGGATGCCCATGAGCCAGCAATGTGCCCTGATGGCCACGAAGGCCAAGGGCATCCTGGCCTGGATTAAAAGGGTTGTGGTGAGTAGGTCAGAGAGGTTTTCCTGCACCTCTCCTCTGCCCTGGTGAGGCCATATCTGGAATATTGTGTCCAGTTCTGGGCCCTCAGTTCAAGAAGGACCTCAGGGAACTGCTTGAGAGAGTCCAGCACAGAGCTACAGAGCTGCTGCAGGCAATGGAACATCTCTGTGAGGCCAGGCTGAGGGAGCTGGGGCTTGGAGCTGGGAGCAGAGCAGCCTGAGGGCTGCCCTCATTGCTGGGGATAAAGCTGTGCAGGGCTGGAGCCAGGCTCTGCTCAGGGATGTCCAAGGACAGGACAAGGGGCACTGGGGGCTGTGTCTAGCTGAGAGGTGTCCCTGTGTGTGGCAGGGGGGTTGGATTAGATGATCTGAGGTCACTTCCAACCTGAGCCATTCTGTGATTCTGTCACATCCAGTCTCAGAAGGGATTTGTCCTGAATTCAGGCACTGGAGCTAATGAATCTTACAGGTAAGTTTCTTTGAGTTCCTTTTGCAATCTCAAGATTCATCTCAAGAAATAGTAAACCAGGTGAAAACACAAGGAGGGCTTCATGGTTGAACAAAGAGCTCCTAGTCCAAGTCAAACACAAAGAGTGTTTGAGGATCATGTGAGGAAGTAGCAGGGCAGTCAATGGGATTGGAACCCTGAACTTCAGGAGAGCCAACTTTGACCACTTCTGAAACCTACTTGGAGGAATCCTGAGGGTTAGGACTCTGGCAGGCAGGGGAGTCGAGGAGAGCTGGTTGATATTCAAGCACTTCCTCCAAGCTCAAGATGAGTGCATCCCTATGAGTAAGAAATCAAACAAAGGAAACAGGAGACCTGCATGGAGCAAGGAACTTCAGGGAAAAACTCAGCTGCAGTTCCTAGTATGTGGAAAAAGGGACTGGCCACTTGGCAGGAATATAAGAATGTTACCAGAATATGTAGGGATGCGACAAGGAAAGCTGAGGCCCTCTTGGAGTTAGATCTGGCAAAGGGTGTAAAAGGCATCAATAAGGGCTTCTTCAGGTGCACCAGCAGGAAAAGGCGGCCTGTGGAAAATGTGGGCCCACTGCTGAATGAAGTGGGTGGTCTGGTGATGGTGGATACAAAAAGGCAGAGTTATTGAATGTCTTTTTTGCTTCAGTCTTTACTGCTAAGACCAGTCTTCAGGAATCCCTGTTCCTGGAGGTAGGAAGGCCTGGAGGAAGGAAGACTCTCTTGGTTAAGGAGAACTAGGTTAGAGATCACCTAGACAAGCTGGAGACCCACCAATCCATGGGCCCACAAGTGCTGAAGGACCTGGCGATATTATTGGTAAGCTGCTCTCCATCATTTTAGAAAGGTGGTGGCTAAGAGGAAGTGCCTGAGGACTGGCACACCTCCTGGTTTGTTCTATTGTTGATTTGCAGTGAGGGGAAGGTTGACCTCTTCTGGTGTGATGCTTTCCCTGTGCTTATCAAGGCAGCTGCACTCATGGATATTGTTCAGCTCATTCTTCCCTCTCTCAAAAGGGACTGGTCTGAAGCTTGAGGAGGGGAGATTGAGACTGGAGATTACGAAGAAATTCTTTAGAGTGGGGGAGACACTGGAACAGGTTGCCCAAGGAGGTTGTGGAATCCTCCTCCCTGGAGGCAGTCAAGGCCAGGTTGGGTGAGGCCTTGAGCAACCTGGGCTGGTGGGAGGAGTCCCTGCCCATGGCAGGGAGTTGGAACTGGATGATCTTTGAGGTGCCTTCCAACCCAAACCATTCTGTGATTCTATGACTGGAGGAAAGCCAACGTGACCTCTTTGGAGACATTCAAAACCTGCCCGGATGAGTTCCTGTGTGACCTGCTCTAGGTGATCCTGTTCTAGCATGGGGATTAGACTGGATGATCTTTTGAGGTCCCTTCCAACCCCTAACGTTCTGTGATTCTGTGACTCCGTGACTTCAGTCTTCAAAAAGAGCAAGGAGTAGGACTCTGGGTGCAACAGGGCAGTCATCCTCACTTCAGTTCCTGGAAATGTGCTGCAATAGCTCATTCTGGAGGTCATCTCTAGGCATACAGAAGTAAAGATTAGTAGTCAGCATGGATTCATGAAGTGGAAATCGTGGTTGACCAATGTGATAACCTGTGATGGGGTGACCAGGTGGGTAGATGAGGGGACAGCAGTGGGTGTTGTCCATCTTGACTCCTATAATATCCTCAAGGGTAAGCTTAGGAAGTATGAATTAGAAGAGTGGGCAGTGAGGTGGATTGAGAACAACAGAGCTTGGAGCACTGTGAGCAGCACTGTGAGGGCTGGAGTGCTAGTAAGGGCTCTCAACTTGTTGCCTGAAGACACTGGAACAGATTTCTCAAAGAGGTGGTGAAAGCCCCATGTCTGGAGGTTTTTAAGGCCAAGCTGGATGTGGCTCTGGGCAACATGACCTAGTGGGAAGTGTGCCTGCCTATGGCAGGTGGGGTGGAACTGGATGATCCTTGAGGTCCCTTCCAATCTTAACAATTCTGTAAGTCTGTGATTGAGAGAGCTGGGGCTGTTTAGCCTGGAGAAGAGAAGGCTGAGAGGGGATCTCATCAGTAATTATTAAAAAAGGTGGGTGTCAGGAGGATGGGGACAGGTGCTTTTCAGTGGTGCCCAGTGTCAGGGCAGTGGGTGCAGACTGGAACCCAGGAAACTCCACTTTAACATGAGAGAAAACTTCTTTGAGGGTGATGGAGCCCTGAAGCAGAGGTTGAGAAGTCTACTCTGGAGGCTTTCAAAACTTGCCTGGATGTGTTCCTCTGCAACCTTATCTAGGTGAACCTGCTTTGGCAGAGGGGTTGGACTAGATGTTCCCAAGAGGTCCCTTTCAACCCCCACTGTTCTGTGATTCTGTGAAGAGATTGTTCCTAGTGTCCAAGCTAAACCTCCTCAGGCACAACCCAAAGCTGTTTTCTCTTGTCCTGTTGCTTGTTCCTTGGGAGAAGAGGCTGATCTCTACCTAACTGCAGCCTCCTTTCAGGGAACTTTAGAGAGCCAGAAGGTCTGCCCTCAGCCTCCTCTTCTCCAGGCTGAACAACCCCAGTTCCCTCAGCTGCTCCCCACAAGATTTATGCTCTAGACCCCTCCCATCTGAGCGCTGGTGCAGGGTGGGTAGCAGCTCCTCCATGAGCTGCGCACAGAGTGGTGCTAATGCAGCAAAGTCAGAAACCTTGAAGGGAGGAAGCTGATAGTGAGCACCTGCATGCACAGGTGGGAACTGATGTCTGCCAAGCAAGGTAAGTGACTGCTTTGGCCCTCCAGGAGCATTTCAGCCTTCTCACCTGCCTGCCTTCATGCCCTGCATGGGCTGTGGTGGGTGGAGAGAGGATGCTTGGACATCTGTAGGACCTCACAGTGTGTGAAAGGCTTCTCCTGTAAATATGGTCTGGCTTCTGACATTCTGCTGGGGAGTGTCTGCCTCAGGCACTGCTTTTAGAAACTGCTGAGGCATCACCCTGGCAGCCAAGAGGCTGTTGGTGGTGTCCTGGAGACACAAGGGAGGGACCTCTGGTGTGCTGCTGCATGGATGGGGAGGTTGGGCCATGTCTGAACAACGCAGCTGTGGAGGAAAAGCCGAAGTGGGAGGAGGCAGAAGGTTCACAGATGGTGGGGGTGGGGGTGGCTGTGATGTGGTTGCATGGCCACTGCTGGCTGCTCTTATCCAGAGTTTGATTTTAAGAGCTGTCTGCTGGCTTGCCCTGGAGCACAGCATCCCTGGCCTCATCGCAAGTGTTGGCAATGCTGGAATGTGCAAGTGGCTACTGAGGTCACTACTGACAACAGGGATACTTGGCAACCTGGGAGGTGGTTACAGGCAGTCCCTGGAGGGGTTCAGCCCTGCTTAGGGGTTGGAGCCTCCTGTGCCAGCAAAGGGTGAGCTCGTGAGTATTGATTCAGCTATGAGTTTGTCCTGACCTGTGGTCAGATCATGGCAGAGGATGGGTTCTGCTGAGCTCTCCAGGCACAGTGGAGAGCTGTCACAGGAACTCTCTAAACTGGAGATACCATGGGTGTGACTGGTGTGGCACTGCAGCCTTCATAGCTCTGGAGCTTGTCTTGTGGTGAACCTGAGCATGCAGCAGCAACCACAGCTCTCCAGCTCTGAAGCACAAGAAGCAGCCTTTTCTATGATGCTGCTTTTCTCTGCTCAGGTTTCACACTAGGCCCAGGGCTCTGGAGGAAAATCAGGCAGGGATCATGGTGCTGTAGGCACAGGACTGGGAGCACTTCTGGTGTTTTTTGGATTTGGGGGCAAAGAAATGAGCCCCTCAGCTCTCCTGGGGATGGACAGCTGCATGTATATCTCAGGCAGATAAATCTGGGCTGTTGTCAGTACCTGAGCTCCATGAATGCAGGGAGGATACCTGACACTGGTGGGACTCCAGCAGCCATGAAGGCTGGCAGGGGTCTCCACCCTGCCTGGTGTGTAGAGTACGTATGGTGCCTGGGGGTGCAGAGTACAGCCAGCCCCAGTACAGCAGGGATTTAGCCTCTGCTGCCTGTGTTGGGCTCATGTGGGGGCAAGGCAAGACAAGTCATGGCTGAGTCCCTGCTATATGCAGAGCTGGTGTTTGTCCTCTGCTGGGACAGGTGTCCTTGGTGCTCTTCCTGGAGGCTGCAGAACTTTTTTTTTTCCTTTGAATTAATGAAAAGAAAAAAGGGAATGGAGAGAGGAGGGGAAAAAAAAGGAAGAAAAATAAGTCTGTGATGGCAAGTGAGGGCCAGCTCTCCCAGGAGGTGCTTAGGAACCTGGCTCTGAGCAACGTTTAAAGCCCTGTTAAAATAAACGCTGAGCTGCTTTGTGCAATGGATTTCTCTTCCCTTCTTTGACAAATGCTCTGGAATGTGCTGCAATAACAAGAGGTGGTCATTTGTCACCTCCCTGCACTGGGAGAACATGTGGGGATGGAGTCAGCTGCAAGAAATAATCTGGAATTTCTGCCTTCTTCTCAGCACATGGCTCTGTATGGCCCCTGCAGCTAATGGTGCCCTGTCACCCAGGCAGCTTTCCCCTTCCTCTGCTCATGGTGACTTCCCAGCATCTCTCCATGACATCCAGTGACAGGAGAAGAGGCAATCACAGGATCAGAGGATGTTAGGTTCTGGAAGGGACCTCTGGAGATCCTCCAGTCCATCTCCCCGCCAAGGCAGAACCATAGAATCCAGCACAGGTCACACAGGAACACATCCAGATGGGTCTTGAAAGTCTCCAGAGAAGGAGCAGCCTGTTCCAGTGCTCTGTGACCCTCACAGTGAAGACGTTCCTCCTCATGTTGAGGTGGAATTTCCTATGCTGTAGTTTCCACCTATTGCCCCTTGTCCAATCACAGGGCACAGTGAACCTGTCCCTTCCTTCCTGACCCCTAGACCTAAGATATTGATAGACATTGATGAGTTCCCTCTCAGCCTTCTCCTCTCCAGACTAAACAGTCCCAGCGTTGTTTATATCCTTTGCCCCTGGTCCTATCCCAGGGTGCAACTGAGCAGAGGCTGTGCCCTCCCTCTTGACCCCCACCCCTGAGATATTTATAAACATTTATCAACTCCCCTCTCAGTCCTCTCTTCTCCAGACTAATCAGCCCCAGTCTCTCAGCCTTTCCTCACCAGGCAGTGCTCCAGTGCCTTTAGCATCCTCATAGCTCTCCCTTGGACTCCCTTCAGCAGATCCCTGTCCCTCTTGAACTGGGGAGTCCAGAATTGGATGCAATATTCCAGACAAGGTCTCACCAGGGCAGAGCAGAGGGGGAGGAGAACCTTCCTGGCTCTGCTGGCCCCACTCCTCTGAATGCACCCCAGGACCCCATTGGCCTTCTTGGCCACCAGGACACATTGCTGTCCCATGCAAAACTTGCTGTCCACCAGCACTCCCAAGTCCTTCTCCACAGGGCTGCTCTAAAGCAGATCACCTCCTAACCTGTACTGCTGCAGTTTATTCTTCCTTCCCAGGTGCAGGACTCTGCACTTATCCTTGTTGAACCTCATTAGGTTCCTCTCTGCCCAGTGCTCAGTCTGCCCAGGTCTCGCCGAATGGCCCCAAAGAATCGAATCATAGAATCAGTCAGGGTGGAAGGGACCACAAGGATCATCCAGTTCCAAGCTCCCTGCCATGGGCAGGGAAACCTCACACTGGATCAGGCTGGCCAGAGCCTCATCCAGCCCGGCCTTAAACACCTCCAGGGATGGGGCCTCAACCACCTCCCTGAACTACCCATTCCAGGCTCTCACCACCCTCATGGTGAAGAACTTCTTCCTCATGTCCGGTCTCAATCTCCCCACTTCCAGCTTTGTTCCAGTCCCCTTAGTCCTGCCACTACCTGATAGCCTAAAAAGTCCCTCCCCAGCTTTCTTGTAGCCCCCTTCAGATAGTGGAACACCACAAGAAGGTCACTTCCGAGCCTTCTCTTCTCCAGACTGAACAACCTCAACTCTCTCAGTCTGTCCTCATAGAAGAGGAGCTCCAGCCCTCTGCTCATCCTCGTGGCCCTTCTCTGGCCACCAGACCATATCACTCTTGTAATAGGGTCTCCAAAACTGGACACAGTACTGGGGTCTCACCAGAGTGGAGTAGAGGAGGGAGAATCACCTCACTCGACCTGCTGACCACACTCCTGATGCAGCCCAGGATCTGGTTGGCTTTCTGGGCTGCAAGTGCACACTGCTGGTTCATCGTGAGCTTCTCATCCACCAGCACCCCCAAGTCCCTCTCCTCAGGGCTGCTCTCCAGCCAGTCCCTGCCCAGCCTGGATTTGTGCTTGGGGTTGCCTCGACCCAGATGCAGGACCTTGCACTCGGTCTTGTTGAACCTCATGAGGTTGGCTTGTGGCCACCTCTCCAGCCTGTCCAGGTCCCTCTGCATGGATCCCTTCCCTCCAGCTGTCAGCTGTGCCACACAGCTTGATGTCGTCAGCAAACCTGCTGCGGGTGCACTCAATGCCACTGTGCATGTCACCAACAAAGATGCTGAACAAGGCTTGTCCCAGGACTGATCCCTGAGGGACTCCACTTGTCACTGGCCTCCACTGGGACGTGGAGCCATTGACAGCCACTCCTTGGGTGCAGCCAACCAGCCAGTTCTTTATCCACTGAATGGTCCATCCATCAAACCCAGACGGCACCAGCTTGGAGAGGAGGATGTGGTGTGGGACAGTGTTGAAAAGGCTTTGCTCAGGTCCAGGTCAATGACATCAGTTGCTCACCCCTCATTGATTAATGTTGTGACCTCTTCATAGAAGGCCACCAGGTTTGTCAGGCAGGATTTGCCCTTGGTAAACCCATGCTGACTGTACCCAATCACCTCTTCACTATTCTTCTGTCTCAGTAGTGCCTCAGGAGGATCTGCTCCATAATCTTACCGGGCACAGAGGTGAGACTGCCTGGCCTGTAGCTCCCTGGTTCTTCCTTCTTCCCCTTTTTGAAAATGGGAGTTATGTTTCCTCTTTTCCAGTCAGTGGGGATTTCCCCAGACTGCCAGGACTTTTGGAACATAATAGAGAGGGGTTTAGCAGCCTCATCTGCCAGTTCTCTCAGTACCCATGGGTGTATCCCGTCGGGTCCCATGGACTTGAACGCTTTCAGGTTCTTCAGGTGATCACGAACCTGATCTTCACTTATGATGGGCAGTTCTTCCTTCCAGATCCTGCCATTATCTTCCATGACTCGAGGAGTGTGGCTGGAGGCCTTTGCAGTGAAGACTGAGGCAAAGAAGTCATTGAGAACCTCAGCCTTTTCCAGGTCACTTGTGACCGTTTCACCTGTTTCCTTTCTACAGGGCCCACACCTTCCCTGGGCTTCTTTTTACCATTAATATACCTATAGAAATTCTTGGTGTTCCCTTTGAGCTCCCTGGCTAGATTCAATTCAAACTGTGCCTTGGCTTTCCTAACCAGATCTCTTGCTGCTCAGGCAGCTTCCTTATATACCCCCATTCTAGCTGTCCTTTCTTCCACTCCTTGTAGTTTCCTTTTAAGTGATAGAGTGTCCAGGAGCTCCTTGCTCATCCAGGCAGAACTCCTAGCATTCTTCCCTGCTATCCTCTTTGTTGGTATACATTGCTCCTGGACACAGAGGAGGTGATCCTTGAATACTGACCAGCTGTCCTGGACCCCTCTTCCATCTAGGGCTTCATCCCATGATACTTTGGCCAGCAGATCCCTGAAGTGATCAAAGTCTGCACGCCTAGAGTCCAGGGTCGTAAGCTTGGGATACGTCCTCCTGGTTGCCCTGAGGATCTTAAATTCAACTGCTTCATGGTCACTGCAGCTCAGTCTGCCCAGGTCTCGCTGAATGGCCCCAAAGCCTCCAGGTGACTCAGCCAAGCCTCCCAATTTGGTATCATCAGCAAACTTGATGAGCAGACTCCCTCTGTCTGTCCTCTCAACAATGTCATTCATGAAGATGTTGAACAGGACTGGACCCAGCACTGATTCCTGGGGGACTCCAGTGGTCACAGCTCTCCAGCTGGCCTTGGCACCATTGACCTGCACTCTTTGGACTCTATTTTGTAACCAGTTCCTAAGCCATTGCAGTGTCTGTTTTTCTGTCCCACACTTCCTGAGCTTGCTCACCAGGATGTTATGGGAGACAGTGTCAAAAGCCTTGCTAAGGCAGACTACATCCACTGGCTTCCCTGCATCTACCCATTCAATTACCGCATCATATAAGGCATCCACAGCAAAGGCACAGCATAGCCATGGCTGCACCAGCCCCTGCCTGGAGTGGCAAAGAAGTTTCACATGTTACCACAGAGATGTCAGCCCTCATGCTTGCTCTGACACAGTAACCAGGTCCTCACAAAGACAGACCCGGTGAAGGCCCTGCCCTTCAATATGGGGCCACTCCTCACAGGACCCGAATCCTCTGAATTCATCTTTCCAAACACCTGAAGAATGCAATGAAGTCTCCATCTTGTCCACACAAACTTGTCCTCCACCCTGACCAATCGAATTAGTCAAAAGGAATCAGTGTTGGCTTTACTCCAATTGCAAATGGAGAATCCATCTCCAGAAGCCAAGTTATGCTGCCTCTGTGCAGCATCTAGCACAACAGCCCCACCCTGAAAGGCAGAACCCCTGCACAGATCAAAAGCTGACACTACCAAAAATCCCTTACCTAGTAACATATTTACAACATGACAGCATAAGGACCTGAGGTCAACTTAGTGAGGTTTAATGAGACCAAGGGCCAGGTCCTGCACAACCCCAAGCAATGCTCCAAGGCCTGAGGCAGAGTGGCTGGAAAGCAGCCAGGTGGGAAAGGATCTGGGGGTGCTGGTGGGCAGCTGAACATGAGCCAGCAGTGTGCCCAGGGGGCCAAGAAGACCAAGGGCATCCTGGCCTGGATTAAACCAGCGTGGCCAGCAGGAGTAAGGAAGTGATGGTGTCCCGGCACTCAGCCCTGGTGATGCCACAGCTTGAGTCCTAGGTTGAGTTCTGGGCACCACAGGATAGGAGACACTGAGGGGCTGGAGGGTGTCCAGAGAAGAGCAACAAGGCTGCTGAGGGGTTTGAAGGGCTTCATATAAGGAGTGGCTGAGGGAGCTGGGGTTGTTCAGTCTGGAGAAGAGGAGGCTGAGGGGAGACCTCACTGCTCTCTACAGCTCCCTGGAAGGAGGTTGGAGTGAGGCTGGGGTTGGTCTCTTCTCCCAGGTAACCAGCAACAGGATGAGAGGCAATGGCTTGAAGCTGTGCCAGGGGAGGTATGGAGTCCAGGGTCGTAAGCTTGGGATACGTCCTCCTGGTTGCCCTGAGGATCTTAAATTCAACTGCTTCATGGTCACTGCAGCCAAGGCTGTCCCTGAGCCTCACATTGGTCACCAACCCTTCCCTGTTGGTGAGAACAAGGTCCAGCACAGCACTTTTCTTGTTGGTTCCTCTATCATTTGGAGGAGGAGGTCATCATCTATGCAATCCAGGAACTTCCTGGATTGCTGGTGCCTTGCTGTGTTGTCCCACCAGCAGATGTCAGGGTGGTTGAAATCCCCCATGAGGACCAGGGCTTGTGACCCTCTATTTGCCTGTGGAGGGCCTCATCTGCTTGGCTCTGCTGGTCAGGTGGCCTGTAGCAGACCCCTACAGTAACATCACCCTCCCCTGTCTTGCCTTTAATTTTAACCCATACACTCTCAACCAACTCATCAGCCTTCCCCAGGTGGAGCTCCACTGATTCCAGCTGCTCACTGATATAGAGGGCAATGCCTCCTCCTCTCCTTCCCTGCCTATCCTTCCTAAAGAGCTTGTACCCATCTATCCCTGCATTCCAGTCATGGGAATCATCCCACCAAGTTTCAGTAATAGCCACTATGTTGTGGCATCCCAGCAGCACAGTGGCCCTTAATTCATCCTGTTTGTTGCCCAGGCTGTGTGCATTAGTATAGAGGCACTTCAGCTGGGCTGGCCCTGTCGTCCTCTTGTGCCAATTCCCCTTGATTTCCTTGGAGTATCCTGGTGTATTATCCCTGGCTTGCCTCAGAGCTGCAAGTTGAGAGCCCTCACTAGCTCTCCATCCCTCTGCCTCTGGTGAGCTGCCCCTCTGTTTGTCACTGGCCAGCAGAAGACCATTAACCCCTTCCCCCTTCAAATCTATCAATGAGCCCTGCCAATTCCTGCCCCAGGATCCTTTTCTCCCTCTGGGACAAGTGCATCCCATTAGTTGTTTGCAGCGCTGGTGCCTTGTAAACTGAGCCGTGATTGTAGAATCCAAATCCCTATTGATGACACCAGCCCTGGAGCCATGAATTGACCTCTTGGCTCTTCCTATACATTCCCTTGCCCATCACTGATGTTAGAGGGATAGAGGAGAACACAACTTGAGCTTCTGATCCCTTTAGCAGTTGCCCTAAGGTCCTGAAGTCTCTTTTAATTGATCGTGAACCTCTCACTGTTGCATCGTCACTACCCACCTGGAAGACCAGAAATGGGTAGTAGTCTGAAGGACTCACGAGGTTGGGAATTTTACCTACGATGTCCCTTACCTGGGCACCAGGAAGGCAGCAGACCTCTCTATGAAGTGGATTCGGTCTGCGTATTGGGCCCTCTGCTCCAAGGCCCAAAGCCTCCAGGTGACTCGGCCAAGCCTCCCAATTTGGTATCATCAGCAAACTTGCTGAGCAGACTCCCTCTGTCTGTCCTCTCAACAATGTCATTCATGAAGATGTTGAACAGGACTGGACCCAGCACTGATTCCTGGGGGACTCCAGTGGTCACAGCTCTCCAGCTGGCCTTGGCACCACTGACCTGCACTCTTTGGACTCTATTGTGTAACCAGTTCCTAAGCCATTGCAGTGTCTGTTTTTCTGTCCCACACTTCCTGAGCTTCCTCACCAGGATGTTATGGGAGACAGTGTCAAAAGCCTTGCTAAGGCAGACTACATCCACTGGTTTCCCTGCACCTCCCCATTCAATTACAGCATCACAGAAGGCTATCAGATTAGTCAAGCAGGATTTCCCCTTGGTAAATCCATGCTGACTGCTCCTGATCATCATCTTCTCTTCCAAGGGCCTAGAGATGACCTCCAGGATGAGCTGCTCTATTGTTTTTCCAGGGATGGAGGTGAGTCTTACTGAGTACTTTCCTGGAACCTCTTTCTTGGCCTTTTTGAAGACTGCAGTGACATTTGCTTTCCTCCAGTCCTCAGGCACCTTTCCTATCTGCCAGGATATTTAAAAAATGATGGAGAGTGGTAGGGCAACAACATCAGGCAGTTCCCTCAGCATTTTTGGGTGCATCTCATCAGAGCCCATGGACTTGTGTATGGGCAATGGGGGCAAGCTGGAGCAGAGGAGGTTCAGAAAGGAGAACATTTTCATTGTGAGGGTGACAGAGCCCTGGAGCACGCTGCCCAGAGAGGTTGTGGACATTCAAAACCCACCTGGATTTGTTTCTGTGTGACCTGCCCCAGGTGATCCTGTGCTGGCAGGAGGGTTGGGCTTTATGATCTTTCAAGATCATAAAGAGTTTTTCTGCTTTCCTGCTGCATGCAGTGTGGCTGTGGCTCTGGCACTGGGACTGTGGCACTGTCAGTATTGCTGTGGATGAAGCTGGAAAGGACTCAGGGCACCAGCTTCTGAGGGAAATGGTGCAGACCTGGCCTCTGATGGAAGCAGATGCTGTAGGGGTAAAGCACAGGGGTGTTAGATCTGGGTTAGTTACAGAGTTGCAGGGGTGGGCAGGATACCCTCTTTGCTGTGGACGCTCATGGCCTGCTCCTTGTGGGCTAGCTGGCAAATCTTCGGAGACTTGAAAGGATCACTTTAGGACCAGCCTGGTGTTTCCAAAGGAGGTGTCACTGTTCCAGTTAAGTGAGCCCTGCACAGCAACAAACTCCCTGAGAGGCTGGAGGAGAGCAGGGGAAAGCTTCTGATGAGTTCCCTTGGCCCTTCCTTTTCCTCCTGAGCAGGTTACAGTGAGGCCTTGGAAGCCCTCACTTGATGGGGGTGAAGCAGCACTGAGCTCTTCAGAGCTTGAGAAGGCTGAGAGGGGACCTTAAGACATCTATAAATATCTGAGTGGTAGGTGTAAGTATGAAGGGACCAGGCTCTTTTTGGTGGTGCCCAGTGATAGGACAAGGACCAACAGATACAAGCTGGAACCCAGGAGGTTCCACCTCAACATGAGGAGAAAATTCTCTGGTGTGAGGGTGCTGGATCCCTGGAGCAGGCTGCCCAGAGAGGTTCTGGAGTCTCCTTCTTTGGAGACATTCAAAAGCCTCCTGGATGTGTTCCTGAGTGACCTGCTCTGGGTGACCCTGCTCTGGCAGGGGCTTGGACTGGGTGATCTCTGGAGGTCCTTTCCAACCCCTAATGTTCTGTGATTCTGTGATTCCCAGGGCCTCAGAGCTGGCCCTGTTGTTTTCTACGAGTTGTGTTTTTCAGGTGTGACTCTTGGAGAGTCTTTTCCAAGAGGCACAGCAGAAGTGATTAGTGTTATGTTTACTCAACCTCAGCTACAGCTGAACAAACTTTATTTTTCTTCCTTAAGAATTGAGTGACAATTAAACCAGTTTACTTGTTAGTGCTGTTACATAGTATCCTGTGTTTTTCTTTATGTCCCCTTTATGATCCTAAAGATGCTCCAATGGGCTGTGGGGCAGCAGGTCCATGTGGGTCTGGACAGCCCCACAAGTGACTTTTAGTGGAGCTGGCAGCCAAGCTGGCTGGGAGCATGGTGGAAATGTTAAGCCTCTTTCCCTTGAAACCACTGATTTTAAAAATGAAAGTATTATTCCTAAAAACATCATTTAGCCTCTTCTGCCAAGGGATGAGGCAGATGTAATGCAGGTGGCATCCTTGCTTTTGTAGGCTGTGGCAACCTTCGCTGTCCTGGGGTGGATTTTCAGGCTCCTCCCACACAGGTACAGACCCCTTGTCCCTGGTGGATGTTGTCTTATAGAATCACGGAATGGTTGGGGTTGGAATGGACCTGTAAATCTTGTCTAGTCCAACCCTCTGCAGTCAGCAGAGACATCTGCAGCTTCAGCAGGTTGCTCAGAGCCCCAGACAACCTGACCTGGAATGGTTCCACAGATGGGCATCTCCCACCTCTCTGGGCAACCTGTCTTCATAAAGAATTTCTTCCTTCTACCTGCTCTAAATCTCTCCTCTTCTAGATTCAAACCATCACCCCTCATCCTGTCACAACAGAACCTGCTTAAAAGATTGTCCCTGTCTTTATTTTGTCCTGCCTTTTAAGTTATGGAAGACCTTGTCTCAAGCGATGTTATCTCCAGAGCTGGGGTCTCATCAGCAGTCTGGTCCACTTCCCTGCCTTGACTCCACCACAAAGCATCAATGGGCTGATCAGCCAGGATCTCGGCCAGATCTCAGATTCCTGTTGCTATCCCAGGCCCCGTCTGAGGCTGTGCCCTGCAGCTCTTTGCAGCTTATCCACAGCCCGCTAGATGGCAAACAAGTTAAAGCTTTGCTGCTGCGCTGCTGGCCGGGGCCGGGCCCTTGTCCCGGTGCCCAGGAGTGATGCTGCACAGAGTTTTGTTGTTTGGTTTTTTTTTTTTTTTTTTCTTCCTTGCTGGGGGCCGTCTGCAGCAGCAGCCACCGGCTGTGTGTCCAGTGCAATCATTTACATTTCCAGCTCCTTTACATAACATCAACACAGAGGGGACAAACCGCGGAGCTGTTTACAGCAGCGCCGGCAGAGCAGGGCTGGAGGAGCCGCGGCCAGCTGGGCTCCTGCCGCCGGCTCTGCTGCCTTTGGCCTCCTCCAGGTGAGCCCAGCTCCGGCTTACAGAGGACCGGGAGGAAGAGGAGAAGGGCGAAGGGGTTTAGTGGGACAGGTTGTGTCCACTGATGTTCAACACAGTCCAGGTTTTCTAGCACGTCCCTGGCTGCAAAGTGAGCTCATCCTAAGTGCGCTGAAGCTGTGTCCCCAGATGTGGGGTAGTTTCTGCAATGGTGACAGGGCAGTCACCCTGTGGGGACTGTGACCCAGGTTTTGTAGAGGCCTGTACCAGCTGTGGTGCTGCCCAGATGCCCCATCCCCTTCTATGGATATTTATTGAGTGCTGCTCTCTGTCCCTTAGTGTCATAACTCTGGTGAACCTGAGGTGGTTTGTCCACTTTGGTGAAAGCATTTGCTAAGGAGGGTGGAACAAACCTGTCCCAGGGAGGACAGTGCCATGAGGCTGGTGCCTCTCCCCAGCTTTGGCTATGGACCTCTTCACATTGTTACACAAAGGGAAGATGCTGCTCAGGCTTGTGAGCTGGGGCTTTTTTTTCCTTTTTCTTTCTTTTCTTTCTTTTTTCTTGTTTTTATCCCCTGGAGGTTTTGGTGGAATAGAGGAACATTTTTGCCTCCCAAAAGTGAAGAAGCTTGAATCCACTGGGCTGATGAGTCTTGCGATGTGGAAAAGCTGCTACCAGAGAACCTGGGAACATAGATGCCTGAATAATTCAGGAGACTGATGGATACAAGTGCTGAGGTGCCCAGAGAGCTGTCTCTGAAAACCCGTTCAAGACTTTATCTTGAGAGGCTGAAATATCTTTGAAAATCTGGCTGCAGTGCCTGGCCAGAGCTCAGCCAGCACACCTAGAAAGCAGTGCTGCTCTTGCTGATGGAACTGTGGTGCTCCAGGGGGCTTTTGGAAATGGGAGCTTTGACCCCATGGCCTGATCATGCCTGTCCTGCTCCTGAGCCCTGTCTGGAGATATGACAGGGAATGATTCACCCTGAGGTGGGTGTTCAGATGAGTTCCTAAACTTGGGAGAAGTAGGGAAGGGTCTGGACTCTGTGATGTGTCCACAGTACTGCTGGCAGTGCCTGTGTGACCCTTCAGTGATGAACATGGCTGTTAATGCAGCAGGAAAGCCTGAGTGCAGTGCTGTGGACATTGAATTCTTGCCCTGAGTGTTCCTTGGAGCCTGTCCTGCCCTGCTGTGTGGTGCAGGATTTGTTTCTGCAGGAAAGAGCACCTGAATTTGGATTCTTGCCTCAACCTCACACATTTTAAGTGTCTGCCCCTTACTCTGCTCCCTTCTAGTTTCATTCTGGCTTGGCTCTAGTTTGACTCCAGTGTAGGTTAATCTGTCAAACTTTTTTAACAAACCCACCCAGACATGGAAAGATCTCCAATTTCTGCCTCCTCTCCCTTTTTGTCACTGATCACAATGGTCCTGGTCTAGGAGACCTGATTTCATTCTCTGGGCAGGCTGCAGGTTTGGTTGCTGAAGATAACTAAGTTTACGTGCTGGGCAGAATGTTCAGTCTGCTGCTGGGATGTTTGCAGTGCACAGTGCGTGTGCTGCTCCCTCCAGCTGCTGCCTGTGCGCTGTGTGAGGACAGCCTGCAAGAGGGAGCAGGGCATCTGGTGTGAGACATCCTTGCCGTGTGGTGTTGGGGGTTAGCTTAGGTTTTGGCCACCCATCTTGAAGTGCAGAGCATCAGGGCACTGCTTCAAGCAGGATGGAGCACTGTGTGGGAAGCTCCAAGGTGATGGCAGACTCTGAAATTGCTTCAAGCCACTCAGCAGAGTCGTGGCTATGGCTGGGGGGTGATGCTCAGCAGCCTTTCCTAGCTCTCCATCTGTGCAAGGAGGGAAGGCGTGCTGCCAGTGTGGTGCTGCTCAGGGCAGCTGTTGGCCATCCTGGGGTGCATCAAGGAAAATGTCCAGCAGGTCTAGGGAGGTTCTCCTCCAGCTCTGCTCCACCCTGCTGAGACCACACCTGGAATATTGTATCCAGTTTTGGGCTCCCCAATTCAAGAGACAGGGATCTGCTGGAAAGAGTCCATTGGAGGCTGTGAGGATGATGATGGGACTTGAACATCTCTGTTATGAAGAAAGGCTGAGAGGGGATCTGATCAATGTCTGAGGGGTAGGTGTCAGGATGAAGGTGCCAGGCTCTGTTTGGTGGTGTCCTGTGATAGGACAAGCAACAACAGGTACAAGCTGGAACACAGGAAGTTCCACCTCAACATGAGGAGGAACTTCTTTACTGTGAGTGTGCTAGAGCCCTGGAACAGGCTACCCAAAGAGGTTGTGGAGTCTCCTTCTCTGGAGACATTCAGAACCCTCCTGGATGTGTTCCTGAGTGACCTGCTCTGGGTGATCCTGCTCTGGCAGTGAGGTTGGACTTGATAATCTCTGGAGGCCCCTTCCAATCCCTACCATTCTGTGATTCTGTGACTGGCTGCTGGAGGTGCAGCTGAGTCTGGCTCTTACCTTGCTTTCCCTGGCAGGAAACCCCACAGCCTGGGATCGCTCCAGGCTTGCTCTGTGCAGGCATCACAAATGAAGCCAGGTTTCCAGTCCCTTCCTCACCTGTCCCCTGCCTTCAAGGAGGGTGATAGCAAAGCTGGAGAGCCACAGTCTCCACTTCTACACTAGATGTGTTTTACTACTGCCTTGGGTGGAGTGAGCCAAGTGTCAGGCTGGAGGGAGCAGGATGCACCCTGTGGGTCCTGTCGGACTGGAGCTGTAGGGGAGGCTCCATGCTTTGGGTGTTCATTGCCAGGCCCCTTCTCTCTTAGTGCCTTACCCTCAAGGCACACCAAGAAAGCTAAAGGGGACCAAGGCTCCTTCCTGAGTTCCCAAGCAAATTTGCAGCTTTCCATGGGTAATGTCTTGGAGAGTGAGGACAAGTTGAAAACAAACTGTACTGGAGGAGCTTCTGCTGGCTCTCATGACCCATCCTCAGAAGTCTCTTCCAACCCCTACCATTCTATGATTTTATGATTCTATGGTAATGCCTTGGGACCTGAGGTGCAGGTTTAGGAAGGTCTGCACCACTGTATTTTCATTTCTGGGATCAGCTCAGAGAAGCATGGCTCTGCTGTGCAGCTGACTCTGCCAGTCTTTTGACGTTGTCCTGTCCAAAAAGGACCTGAACCTGCTAGCTTAGATTGCCAGCTCTAGCTCCTTGCTCACATCCCTCCTGAAGGCTGGTTGGAAGGCACAGACATTGGGAAACCTGCTCTTGTATTTGTTGTGATGTTACTGCAGTGACAGAAAGGATCATTTTTGCCACTCTTGGTGCTGTCAGAGCTTGCAGGAACAGAGACCCACCCCCCAGCCAGCAGAGGCTGAGCCCTGGCTGCACGTGGGCTGGGTGGCTGTGTGGGCATCTCAGAAGGGCTGGCTGGGAAAGTCTGTTCCATTCTGGCAGCTGGGAAGCCAAGGCAAAATGGAAGTGTTGATTTATCCAAATTTTCCCAAACCATGTGTTCATTCCTGCCTTTTGGAGCTTTGCTCTTTAATGACCTTGGCTCCTTACTTATCCCTGAAGACCTTGTGTGGGTTGAGTAGAGATCTGATGGGTAGACATCCCAAGAGTTTTCTTGCCTCTATGATGTTCCCAAAATGCAGTAGTGTGGCAGCCATACATCCTGTCTCAGGGCATGCTTCTCATTTGATGTCTTCTTTCCTCCTCCTGCCCATCCTGCTGAGGATAAGATCCTGGTCAAGCCCCTGTCCATCATATTTGAAAGGTTATGGCAGTCTGCTGAAGTCCCTGCTGACTGGAAAAGGGGAAACATCACCCCCACCTGCAACAAGGGATAAAAGGAAGGCCCTGGCAACTCCAGGCCAGTCAGCCTGGCAAGGTCCTGGAGCAGATCCTCCTGAAGGCCTTGCTAAGGCTTATGGAAAATGAAGCAGAGGTGATTGATGGTAACCAATATGGCTTCACCAAGGGCAAACCCTGCTTGATGAGCTTGACAATCATGGACTCAAGGGGTGGCCACTGGCTGGGTAAGGAACTGGCTGGAGGGCTTCACCCAGAGAGTTGCAGTCAACAGCTCAGTGTCCAGATGGGGACCAGTGACAAGTGGAGTCCCTCAGGGGTCAGTACTGGGACCAGTGCTGCTTACCATCTTTGTTGGTGCCATGGGCAATGGGACTGAGGCTCCCTCAGCAGGTCTGCAGCTGTGTGCCCTGCTGACAGCTGCAGGGAAGGGATCCATGCAGAGAGACCTGCACAGGCTGCAGAGCTGGGCCCAGGACAACCTCAGAAGTTCAACAAGGCCAAGTGCGAGGTTCTGCGGCTGGAGTGGGGCAATCCCAAGCACAGATCCAGGCTGGACAAGGAGTGGCTTGGCAGCAGCCTTGGGGAGAAGGCCTTGGGGGTATCAGTTGATGACAGAGTCCCCAGGAGCCAACAATGGTCACTGGCAGCCCAGAGCCAGCCCTGTGCTGAGCTGCATCCAGAGCAGGGAGAGCAGCAGCACAGGGAGGGATTCTGCCCCTTTGCTCTGCTCTGTTCTGCTCTGCTCAGACCCCACCTGCAGCACTGCCTCCAGTTCTGGGGCCCCCAGCACAAGAGGGACCTGGAGCTGCTGGAGAGGGTCCAGAGGAGGCCATAGAAGAGGCCTGGAGAAGAGAAGGCTCCAGGGAGACCTCAGAGGAGCCTTCCAGTAACTGAAGGGGCTCCAGGAGAGCTGGGGAGAGACTTGTGACAAGGGCTGGGAGTGACAGGACAAGAGTCAATGGCTTTGAGCTGGGAGAGGGGAGATTGAGAGTGGAGATGAGGAAGAAATTCTTTAGAGTGAGGGTGGGGAGACATTGGAACAGGTTGCCCAGGGAGGCTGTGGATGTCCCCTGCCTGGAGGTGTTCAAGGCCAGGCTAGATGAGGCCTTGAGCAACCTGGTCTGGTGGGAGGTGTTGGAGAAGGTTGGAACTGGATGATCTCTGAGGTACCTTCCAACCCAAACCATTCTGTGATTGTATGATCCTGAGGATGTGCAGTAGCAGTATCCCAGCCACTGGATACAGCAGCTGGAATACCCTGAGGAGACTGAACAGTGGGTTAAGCCCTGCTGCCTGGGATGAGCAACTCAAGAACATTCTGGTCTTGCCAACTCTGACTGACTGATTCTCCCACAGAATGCCAAACTCTGCATCAATCTACCCCATCCACCCACCAGCCTCTGCCCTAGCCCCCTCTTGTTTTCCTGTCCTGTGGCTCAGTGGATGCATTCACAGGCTGGAAGCTGCTGGGCACACACAGGCACTGTGGAAAGGAGCCCAAGAGCCAGGCAGAGGTGCAGAGGGGACTACTTTGTGATGTGCAGCCTTCCCAGGCTGCTGGCAGCCCCCTAAACCCTCCATCTCTTGCTGCTCCCCTGTCTAGTCCTGGTAGCCCCCAGTCCTTGGCTCCTCAGGGCACGTGCACCAGGCATTGTTTGCTTAACACCCCTGTCCCTCCCCACCATGGGCTCCAGCACAGGGCTGCCTGGCAGAGATCACAGCACAGCTTAAGGCTTTAACCGGATAGGAGGCTTAGTAGCTTGACCCCAGGACTTCTCCACAGCCTTCTCAGGGCAGCAGCTTTGATTTTGCAGCACCTGTGGGAATTGAGTCCTGAGCCAGTGGTCCTGCTGCAGTGGATCCCTGGCCATGCAGCAGGTGCTTTGCAGAGCAGGGGCTGGACAGACCTCTCTGCTTGTAACAGAGAATCTGTGGGTCAGAGGCTGGTGTGTGCACTGTGGCTCATGAAGTTGTTGGTGCCCCTGTCTACACAGTCTGTGCAAGCCTGGCTTCTGCAAGGGAGATGTGGTCACCCCTCTGCTGGATCATGGGGCTGACTAAGGCAGCAGGGGCAGGATGGTCAATCAAGTCCTTGCCTGTCCAAGCGTACTTGAAGAGACCCTGCTAAGGCAGGGTTTTGTTTCCAGCCATGCAAGGGAGATGTGGATTTGGGGTATATTCTTGTAGCTCTCTTCTCCTCTGTGGGTGCCCCCAGCATGTCCCAGCTGTGTCCTGGCATGGATGATGAGTGGGATAAATATGGCCCTGGCTGCAGAAACAGTGAAAAGTGAGGAGGAGCTGGCACACTGGGGTTACAGCCTCTCTGACGGCATCCCCAATACATGCTGAGCCCAGGCAAGGCAGTGCCCAGGGCTCCTGTCATCCTGCTGGCTGCTCTCCTGCACTGCTCCTGACACTCTCCCTGTGTGCTGCCTCCAGCAGGTGTTCGTCCGCTGCCTGGGGACTGTCTTGGTGTGCTTGGACAAGGCAGGCAGCCCTGACCTGCTGGTTGCTGCATGAGTGGCACGGTGCCCTGTGCCAAAGGGCTCCAAGCAGAGATGGCCTGGCGTGGGCTGCTATGCCAAGAATCAGGAATTGCAGTCATCTCCTCTCCTGTCTTCAGCCATCAGTTGGTTTGTCTCCCGGAGAGCAGCCTGGGTGGATCCCTTTGTTATCACAAGTCGTGTCCTGCATTCTCCGTGGAGACACTGTGCCCAATTAGAGCTCTGCAGGCCTATTGCTCCCCAAAGCACAGCGTGCCTCAGCAAAGCCTGGCAACCCTGCTTGCCTGCAGCATCATGAGCTTCAAACAGGAACAAGAGAGCCCTTGGATGAGTTCCAGAACCCTGCCATGGGCTGTCACCGAGCCCAGGAACATCCCCAGCTGCAGCAGGGCTGTGCGGTCCCTGTGGTGATCCAGGACCCTGCAGCCCAGCAGCGCCCGAGCTGAGCAGCAGCAGGAACCGGTGCTGGAGCGAGGGGGCCCAGCAGCGTTCCCTCACCCCCTCCTCACAGCTTCCCCAAGTTGTTATTTCAGCTGCTGGAGCCTCGGCAGGGCTGACAAACACCCCGCAGGTGCTGTTTGCAAGAACATTCTCCCCTCTGGCCAAAGCCCCCGGCTCAGGGCTCCCTCGCCGCCAGGCCCCAGCCCTCACACCTCTGCCGCTCCGGCCCCCCGGGTACGTGGCACATACACGGAGCCTTGTTGCCTGCCTTCGGCCTGACCCGGGCTGCGAACAGAGGCTGCTTTGCTGCTGCTTCACTGCCGGCAGCAGCCTGCGCAGCCGCGGCCACCACGCTCCAGCTCTCCAGGGCTGCCTCTTAACCCGGAGAGGCGGCGGGGTCCCGGTGTTGCTCTTGGCAGGGCCGCCCCGGCCCTGGGAACAGAGGTGAATGTGCGCGGAGGTGTGGGGCGCAAGCCAGGCCGGCTGTTTGTGTTGGACTTGCCGCGCAGGGAATTAGTGCAGCTCGGCTGCTAATTGCTTCTGAAGTGCGGAGCTCCGGCAGGCGGACGCGTGACAGGGACAGGGTGCAGCCGGGGGGAAGAGCTGGCTCCGTGCCCCGCTGCTCAGGACTCCCCAGACCTCAACATCTCGCCTCTCCTGCCTGTGTCAGCTCCATTCAGGCTGCAGGGACAGGAGGTTTTACATGCCTGGCCCAGCTGCGCAGGAGCTCCAGGACTGAGTTCTGATGTTCTCTTTTCGAGGGAGCAAGAGCAGTCCCCTTCCTTGCCCTGCATCATCTCTGCTGTGCTAGAGGGGAGGAATTGGCAGGGAAAAAGCTTTCCCAGTCCTGAATCCCTGTGCTGAGCCCTCCTAGCTCTCCCTTTCCCTGTCTCAGCCCAGGTTTGCTCTCATGTTTGTGTGCAGGTCTCTCTATGCTCTGGTGGGACTGGTGGCTGGAAAGGACAAGCAGTGGGAAAGGAGGATTCTGCTCCAGAGAAGGGTTTCCTTCTCCATCCCTGTCCTTTTGCTCCACCTCGTCCTGCCATAGCTTTGGGGCTGCTAGTGGTGCAAAGGGGTCTAGTTTCCTCATCTCAATGGGAAGCAAAACATCTCCCCATGTGTTAGACAGTTTTTTTCTGGGCCCTCCAGACATGCCAGCACCAAAGCCCTGCATGCACTTTATAGGGTGCTGAGCATTTCCCTTGGCAGACTGGGCACAGCATGCCTCCCCTTCAAGGAGGCCAAACTCACGACAGCATCAGCCATCCATCCATGGTAGGAGAGAATGTCTTTTCCCAGAAGTAGATCTGATCCAGGGCTGGAGAAGGACCTGCCATGTGCACTTCTCACCTTGAAACCCTACCAGTGCTCTTCTTGCACCCATGGTCATGCTGTTGACCCATGGCACCCCCCAGGACAATGTGTAGGGAGCAGGCTTTACGCAAGCTCAAAGAGAGAAAGACCCAGGCAGGCTAAGGTTCCTGGGGCAGACATGATCCTTATGAGGACTGGTCCTCATCCCTCTGAGATTTAGCATTGGCTGTTGCTTTGAACCTTTGTGCCTCAACCAGACTGCCTGTCCAGAGCCTGCATCCCTGCTGGGTGCTGCCTATCTTGCTGTGCTGCTGATCGTCATCCTATGGTCCTGCCTGTGCCCTCTCCCACTCCTCTCTGCCTCCTTTCCCTCCTCCTGCTTTCATTTAGTAATTGTCCTCTAACAGCCCAAACACCCATTGTCCAAAGGAGGATTAAGCACCATCTGTGCAAACTTTGAGGCAATGTTTGGTGACTGAGGAGGAAGCAGATGACTCAGGGAGACACTGCTCGGCTGTAACCCAGTGCTAAGTGGGTGGATCTCTGTGGAGCAGCCCTGTTAACCCAGGCACCTCCCAGCAGCCT